>NC_092355.1:65225535-65525535 GCF_963676685.1 Mytilus edulis | reverse complement strand
TCCGAGTTGTCATCTTAGACGGTCCGACTTGTCTCTGGGACGAGTTGTTCTGCATTGCTTAAAACATTGACCTGATTGGTCAACGTTTTGTTCATGCATAAAATAACAACAAGGTCAGAGATAAACAAAATTTGATAATAGAAAGGTATTTAAATGTGCATACATTTAATTGAAATCAATCAATCAAATGAAATATTAGAAGATTTCACAGTTTGTATAAAACAAACAGGTACCAAAGCTGACAATATTTACAATTTATTATGACAATGATATGGCGGTATCACAAATCGGAAAACAAATTTCAACTGAGAATTTAGAGAATCAGTACTTCTTTCTTCTTTTGGTGTACTACACTATCGCGAAAAATACTTTCGTATGTCAAAGTGGTTTGTTTATAATCGAATATAGAACTTCATCCTCCCAAAATGACGATATTCAAATTTGTTTCTTGAAATTATATAACGATATCATAAATCAGTAATTAATCCAACCAAAGACGAATAGTAAAATGAAAGCAATGTTTGTATCAATTTTTGTCTCTCAGTTGAATTTTACATGCACATTGGATACCTTTGTTGTGATTGTCAAAAGCCCTCGGCAAAAAACATGAGCTAACAATTATTTGATATAATACTGCAATCTCCGAAACAGCGGTTACGTCTTATTTACTACGGTACATTGACTTTAAAAATGTTTGGCGAAGCAACGTCACCACTGTTTTGATGTTCGAAAATACTGTAGTATTACCTCAGTTATTGAATTTAACAATTTCAAATCACAAGAACTTTGTATCTAAGAAAATATTTCAAAACTTACCACGAGGTGTAATAGAAGACCTGTAGATAGAAAGATAACTTTTAAAATGAATTGCCTATTGATATATCAAGATGAATATATTCTGCAAGGTGTGCAACAACGATTAGTGGCATATGTTGCTTTTTTCCTAACTTAGCTGACTACGCAAATAATTTATGAATATGTAACATCTTTCCCCTGTTGCTTATACTTTTTGATTTAATGATCGATTTTGTAATTTGTAATCAGAAAATAAAGCATGTCTCTTTCAAATAAAAAGGCAAAATATATCTACACGAAATATACATAAAAACACCTACATATATGTAAATGAAAGTAGTACTATACGTTTCAATGAATATTTCTGATAACATATTCACTGATATTTTTTTTTTTTAAATGGTTAAAATATCTTTTTAACATTTCAAAATGTAAAAAATAACATTGTGCATGAATTTTCGTTATTTATCTGTAAAAGAGTGACGAAAGATACCAGAGGGACAGTCAAAATCACAAATCGAAAATAAATTGAAAACGCCTGGTTGAAAATGAAGGAAGACAAACAGACAAGCAATAGAACACATGACACAACATAAAAAGGTAACCTCATTACGACACTCTTACACATGACTCATCAGTGGAGCTCGAATCAGAATACTGATGGAAAAAGATGAGTATCATTGATAACAAAATTGTTCTGTCGAATCCTCGATTTATTTAGTAAATGTTCCCGTGAAAATTACAAAAAGATAAAAACAAAATGCATTTATAGAAAAGGGTGGGACCGTTTGTTTATTTATAAATATAATAGCATGTTAACTTTTGGATTATACCTCTTCATCTTTTATATGAGCTTTGGACTTTACATATTTTGGCCACGAACATCACTGAAGATACATGTATTGTCGAAATGCGCATCTGACGCAGAAAAAATGGTACCGTTAATGTTATTATAGATAGATGCAGGTGATGTTTTACTAATTGTGTGGTCGATTTATTTTAAAGAGAGTGCTTATTAGAGTATAATGATAAGTGTTCAAAAAATAAACGTGTAAGTATGTACAAAATTCATTCACCTTATCTCTTACAAATATTTTAAATAGTTTGTCCCGATCTTTATACAGGGTGTTATTCTCGACATCTATGATCTGTCTTTTATTATTCATTTAATGTGTTGTCCTTACATTAAGAAAAATTGCACTTCTCTGAATCTGTAATATGTTTTTCTCTGATCAGTTAATGTGTCTTCCTTGCATTTATAATGGGTGTGCTTTTTAAATCTGAATCTGTGTTTCTTTGTTCATGTAGGATGTTGCCCTTGCATTTATAAAGGTATGTCCATTCAGATGTAAATCAGACATTGTATGGATCTGTTGAGTCGAGCCCTTTTCAACGGATGTTTATAGTTTATTTATATGTTGCACGGTTACACCATTGTCCAAGGCAAATTGAGAGTTGGACACCTGGAACAATGTTTAACCCTGTCATATTATGTATATGCCTGTCCTCAGTCAGGAGTCTGTTATTTAGTTGTTGTTATTAGTTGCTGTATCATTGTTATGTACATAAATACGGGCGTTAGTGTCTCGTTTTAATTGTTATACTTTTTAGAATAAATTCTGCTCATTGATGAAGGTTGTACTGTGACATATATTTTTAACTCCTATGTCATTTGCTATCTTGTGGAAAATTGTCTCAATGGCAAAAATACCACATTTAATTTGCAGTTGTAGCAAAAGTTGCTGTAACTATATTTTATTATATTATGTTTAACATTTAATATATTAGACATTTTAGAGAAAATTAAAAATACATCTATGATACTGACAAGGTGGGAGAAATTGATTTGTGACACACTCTGCTTTCCTATGTTAATTTAATTGATTATGCAATTTCTACACTTTTTAATGATGCAAATGTTACGTCTATAATGTTTTATTCCAACATTTTATTTACCGATTGATTTATAGTTATATTATGCTTACGTCTGTGGAATGTCACATGGTTCTTTCAAAGAGGACGTGCAATATAAATGTATACATGAAAGGTTCCTTGATACAGGAATTGATACTTGGAGAAGAAATTACCAATAACTGATGGAATAACATGAACATTATAAAATCGAGTCTTCTTTCACAAGCGCTTGTGTCCTTTTGTAGGGAACTGTCAAGATTATGTAAATATTGTCAATGAAGAGAGAAGAGGAGACTTGACTTATACCATTGTTCGTTACGAAGTTCTAAAACTCTTGAACTGAGCGTTCATTTTAGCTGAGGTTTAAATATCTTTATGAAATACTGTTCCATTTCATATAGGTATATTTAGAACCACCTGTTGCACTTGAAAAATGTTAATATTTTAAATGATCCATTGACGCGTTTCATTGTGTATTCTGAATAGAATTTGCCTGTATTTCGGATGCTATTTGTTCTTGTGAATTCGGACCCTTTCACAATCAATTCTATTGATTTATTTTCGAATATACATTTACGGAGAAATTCTGTCCAATGTGGAAATATTTCATATTGCCGGTCTCAAAAAAAATTATCATTATGTGAAGCACGCACAAGTTTTACTGCAAATCACTTTGGTTCGAATCATTTTTAATTAGATACATTTTTTCAATTTATAAGCTGCGGAAGCTTATATATATATCAGTTCTTCCATCCTTCTACCTGGAAGGTATGATTTCATAACGTTGAATATGTTTGGCAATTTTGGTTCAAGAGTGCATACAAATAAAATTGGTTATGTATTATCCCATTTTTCTAATGGCGTTCAATTTCATTTCAAACTCTTTCATCAAATGCAAATTATCGCCGGATTCTTGTTTTCAGGAAGCAACGGGTCTCACATTTGAAACAAACACAACGTACATTGATTATGTTTTAAGTACAACATACTACAAATAATCAATAAAGACACAACATCTACATCATGCTATAACTCAGGGCCGTCACTACATTGAGGCAAATGAGGCAAATGCCTCATGTTAGAAATTAAAAAAAAAATGAAACAAAAGATTGACTTCATATCAAATTGTTTTCACGGAAAGTGTCTTGCAAGAGGCAAGTTATCTTCACTCTCTGGTGTCGCCCCTGCATGTTTTGCGTGATTATGTTTCTATTCTACTTTTAGTTTTCAGAGTTGATGGTCTATTGTTTGTACTTTTTTGTCTTTTGTTTATTTATTATCCAACTTTATGACTATAGTCTGAGTGTTGATTTTCATTTGTAAACGTGTGGTTTTGCAATGTTGCATGTCCACTGATGTCCAGACATTGCTCGAGAAAATTTTAAGAATATACGATGCTACTGGACACAGAAAAAAGGTGTTTCTGCATGGAGAATTGAACTTGATATTAAGGAATCCAAAACTGGCTTTTTTGGGTAAATAGAACTAAATAGCTGAAATGATTTACATTAAAGTAAGCTAGGTCACCAATTTCCCGGTATCACGACGTGTTCCGACTCTTAAACAGAAAATAAAGGAATATGGAGTAAACGTGCACTGGACCTAATCGCACACAAAGTCAATACATAGAAAAAATACAAATGATCAATGGTCAAAGTATTTCTTCCTGTTTTTCATCTTGATAGTTGATCGAGGGTCTTCAAAAGTAAAAAAAAAATCATAAATACCGTAAAACAAGGTCAAGATGGTCCCTAGTGTCGACTTAAACAGTACTAGTACTTAAGGTATAATACTGCACTGTCACTATATTTAAATCTAGTAAAAAAAATCACCAAAAATAGTCGAGGCACAATACAAGACAAGAACAGTCCGGTATTAATGATTATGAGTGAGAATTACGATTTTTGCCTTATCCTACATATCGGTCTTTTAATGTTTTCCCTAAAACCTAAAAGTCTAAAATTACAATGAATCTATGTGTTTGCTTATAGACAGAATATTGTCCAAAAAAAATTGCTAAAAATTAATTGCGTTTCAATGTAAATAAACTCATCATGCCATAGATACCAGGACTAAATTTTGTATAGACGCGCGTTTCGTCTACAAAAAGATTCATCAGTGAAGCTCGAATCCAAAAAAGTAAAAAAGGCCAAATAAAGTACAAAGTTGAAGAGAAAGTCCGGGAAACGTCCAGAATGAACGATTTTGTGTTATTTTTCTCAGAGCTTCTTGGGGCTTTGAGTGGCCCCAAGACCCCTCCCCAAAATTTTATCGCCTCGCTACGCTCGGCGAAAATAGATTTTGCCTCACTTTTAAAAGAGGGTACTTACGGCCCTGTAACTATGCGTGAAAATCTTTATGATATCTTATATGTTCCTTATATGGCAACTACCCCACACAATCCCGTTCCGTTTTCACGAATATGAACTACCGATTTATACTATAGACCTTGTGTCTTGTATAATGACGGGTTCCACATGTGGAGCAGGATCTGTTTACCCTTTACGGAGCACCTGGTATCACCCCAAGTTTGTTTATGGGGTTCGTGTCGCTTATTCCTGTACCAAATCAATAGAATGGCAGTTGTTATTTTATAGTTCGTTTCTGTGTGTGTTGCTATTTCGTTTTTTTTTTTGTTGCACTTCAGTTTGTCTGTTGTTTAGTTAACTGCCCGGAGAAATTAGGAATCATCTCGCTCGGGAGCATTGTACGAAAAAAGGCTATTACGAGATATTCGAAGAAGCATACATAAAGAGATACAAATCATGGAAGCTGGACAGTTACTCATATAGACAGTGTATTACGTATTTAACTTGTTATTTAAAAGGCATATTTTTTTAATGTTAGGTTTCATATGACTTTAAGTGTATAAATTATGGCTTTCCACCAACAAATGTTTAAAATTGATCGTCTGCATTTCACTATTCCAAATAAGGCACTTTATCTTGTTTTTTTAAGTATCTTTCAAGATTTAAAAACAACCTAATCAGCAGGCATAATTTTGAACAGCGGTATACTACTGTTGCCTTTATT
Source organism: Mytilus edulis (assembly GCF_963676685.1). Taxonomy (NCBI): domain Eukaryota; kingdom Metazoa; phylum Mollusca; class Bivalvia; order Mytilida; family Mytilidae; genus Mytilus; species Mytilus edulis. The sequence continues at coordinate 65,519,793 of NC_092355.1, read as the reverse complement.
TAACTATCTATATGTCTTTAAATGTGTTTTGATTTGAGCGTCACTATATAAATCTTACGTAGACAAAACGTTCGACTGTCATACCACATTATAAGCCTGGTATCAACTATGAGATTAAAAAAAAATATTTATATTACTTTATGGGTTTTTTGTCTATAATATACCTTTCAACATATCTTGTTTATTTATTCTTTTGTTCGAGCATCACTGATGAGTCTTTTGTTGACCAAACGCGCGTCTGACGTAATTATAAAATTTCAATCCTGGTATCTATGATGAGTTTATTCACGTAGATTTTATAGTTTTTATTTGTCTTTAAAGTACCACTTTGGTATGCAGGGGAATAAGCAGAGCGAAACATTCATAAATTCTTTAGTTTTATATCGAACATACTTAAAACCAACAAACTGCCTTGTTCTACAATTGTGTTATCATTTAGTCCATGAAGATGTTTGTTGGCATTTGTTTTTGTTGGAGTTAGGTGTTTCCGTTTATCTGTTGTTTTTCTAATATAGTTGATGTACTTCCCTAGGTTTTGGTTTGTGACCAAGATAATCGCATAATGGAAACCAAACCATTACAGTTGACACTGCTCCTGCAAAGAAAAAAATCAACAAAGAATAGCTAAAAGGACTGTTTGCCTATAACTTGTTTGGGATAAGAGGACACATTGCTTCCAGTAAGATTCATCATGATTAGTTACTAAACGTCGTCGCGCATGGTCATCAATTGTCATTCTGCTAAACATCTGATTACCCTTCAGGAACATCTGAGATCACCCATAGTTGTTGGAGGGGATCCTGTAGCTCGCTTTTTGCCTTCTCTTCTTTTTACTTTTGGCGTTGTTGGTTAATTTTTTACTTATTGAATGTTGGTGTCATTTACCTATCTTTTCGTGTAAGTTTAAATTTTAGACATAATTGTGCACCAAAATAATACCAATTAAATTCCTTCAAAACAATTAAGAGAGAGGAATGAGAGCACAGGTTTATTCCAACCATATGAATATATGACACATTGATACATCTATAATAAAAAGGTCAATAGATTTTGATTTTCTACAACAAACCAAACTATATGGTATTTTTCTAAATTGTTACATCCTTTACCTTGTACACTCAATTCAATTTTACAAGTAACATCTGTAATAACATTAACGGTACCAATCTTCCTGCACCAGATGCGCATTTCGCCAATACATGTCTCTTCAGTGATGCTCGTGGTTAAAATTTTTGAAATCCAAAGCTTATATTAAAGGTGAAGAGCTATAATACAAAAGTCCCAAAAAGTATAGCCAAATCCGAAACATTTTAGTCCTTCTTATATGGTAATTTTCGACCAATATGTTTTGCTACTTCCTCCATCATTTTATGAACCATCTCAAAATCTGTATGTGTATAGTGGGCATATTCAGTTATCCAAAAACATGTAACATACGCATTATTTATCATTAAAAAGCATACATGCAAATAGGTATACTAAAAGATATAAAAACTATCAGACAAATTTATGTTTCAGTGAATCATTTCATGCAAAGGTGTCCAAAGGTGCATGTACATTGTACTTGTTTTGGGATTCGTTTATCATCCGAGAAACAAACATAGGTACAATGTATCAATGACTAGTCTATGTTACAAATATGTATGACTTATTTATCATGTACTGTAATACGACGCTAGATACAAACTGACGTGGAAAGGTAACACCCGGCCACCGTAAGCTTAATATTAGGAAGCCCAGGTGGTTGTGTGGTCTAGCAGGACGACTACAGTGCGGGTGATTTTTGGTGTCACGATATATCAGTAACATGGGTTTGAATTCCGGCAAGGGAAGAACAAAAATATTTACGAAAGCAAATTAACAGATCTAACATTGATGGGTGGTTGTTTCCACGAGTTGTATATATATATTCATATAGAAGACAAACTTCTTTGTCAACAACTCAATGTAAACATATATTATTTCTCTTCATCTTAGTATGATAAATGCAAGGGACTCACTAGCACTGCCAGCCTTCACGGGTTTAATTTGCAAGTTTCAAGTATATTATTTTTTTAGCGTGTGAGGCATGTCTATTTCAGACTTGCAATATCTGATGACAACGCCATTATTAAAATCAGCAATCCCGAAAAGAAGGACAAATTTAGTTATTGTCTCATCGCTTTGTCCTACATTAAGTAAGATTGAAACCATTAGATTACATATCATTACAGTACAAGGTGTAAGGAGAGATAAAATATAGAAATTTGTAAAGAGTATACAGACGTGTTATTTTACTATTTGTTTTGTTCAAACTGTCCTCATGTACAGTGAGTAGTGAGGTCAAATTTCGATTAATTTGGAATTGTAATGTACAGTTTTATAGAATCATACTTCTAACCGGAAATGGAAAAACAACATCAGAATTCTAAGCATACATTATTCCAAACACCAATGTGGCATTATTTCTTTTAACAAAGCACGTTTGTTTTATTATTTTCATATGAATTTTTCAAACCGTATGTTTATTCAAGTTTAGAATTAAACGACATTTTACACAAAAAACATTTCTATTGCATGTATTCTTCATTTTTATAAATTTCCTGTTTACAAAACTTTTATTTTTTCGAAAAACTAAGGATTTTCATGCATAGATTTCCTTAGCCGTATTTGGCACAATGTTTTGAAATTTTTGATCCTCAATGCTCTTCAACTTTGTACTAGTTTGGCTTTATAAATGTTTTGATATGAGCGTCACTGATGAGTCTAATGAAGACGAAACGCGCGTCTGGCGTACTAAATTATAATCCAGGTACCATTGATATCTGTTTGTCCGACAGCCTTTTATGTGTGCAATGCTCGTGTCGTGTATAATATATATCTATGGACACCCATTGAAACACCAAAGTTATAAAGAAAAGAATTATTTAAAAAAAAAAGCATATCTAAAGTTTGAGGTTTTTTAAAATAGAGCTATTGTTGGGCTGCTGTTATTTTTAAATCTATATAATTCGTAGAATCTCAAATATGTCAAACCACAATTAATCACGTTTCGTCTACAAAAGACGCATTAGTAACGCTCAAATAAAAAAAAACGTTATAGACATACAAAGGGTGATGTTATGTAGTATTTTAGTACAAAGCATTATTAATGAGGTCTTGGTAGCTTTGTTATGCGTATACACAGTTGCTAGTAATATCGGAAAATGCAATCACAAAATCGTCTACTTACATTTATTTCTCTAGTTCAGTCAACGTGTGACAAAGTTTGATTATAGACAAGACTTGTAGTCATATGCATTGATATACCACAGTAAGATAATAAAGAATGTTTTGTATTTAGCCTTACAAACTAATATCTAGTAACAACCGTACATTATATTATACCACTTTCCCAGGTTAGGGGAGGGTTGGGATCCCCCTAACATGTTTAACCCCGCCACATTATATATGTATGTGCCTGTCCCAAGTCAGGAGCCTGTAATGCAGTGGTTGTCGTTTGTTTATGTGTTACATATTTGTTTTTCGTTCATTTTTTTACATAAATAAGGCCGTTAGTTTTCTCGCTTGAATTGTTTTACATTGTCTTATCGGGGCCTTTTATAGCTGACTGTATGCGGTATGGGCTTTGCCCATTGTTGAAGGCCGTACGGTAACCTATAATAGTTAATGTTTGTGTCATTTTGGTCTTTTGTGGAAAGTTGTCTGATTGGCAATCATACCACATCTTTTTTTTTTATACTAGTTGTTTATGCGAAGGATTGATAATTTTCTTTTAAAGTTTTAAATTAAAAACAGTGACTTTTGTGTACATTATACTTTCATGCATGGCACTGACAGGCATTCAAGTTATCTCTCAAAATATCATTTGAAATATAAAGGTACATTTTTGTTATTGATTGTCGTTTTAGTTTGATCGTTGGTTTCAGTTTTATCATTATCGTATAAAGTACGTTACTTTCATCCGGTTCTGCTTATGACTTTTCATTAAAACATTTTGTTATTAACACAAAGAGGTCTCATTTGGGAAAACTATGAAAACATTTTCGAATATCTTGATTCAACCTTGATACCACAATAATTTATCTTCTTGTACTACTATACAAAAGAATTTCTTACATAAATGTAGTTATCGTTTATATTCCAGTATATAATTCCACTCTATGATGTGAGATGTAACATGCGAAAGTAGATACTATGGAATTATCTATTTTTGTGGGTACACATTTTCGTGGATTAAGAAAAACTTGCATATTTGTGGATATTTAATTTCGTGGTTTTGCTAAAGTCTTAATACAAACCTATAGAAAAAGTATCATTCGTTGATTATTTAATTTCTTGGTTTGATTGTGCCCACAAAATCCACGACACGTTCAATATCATATCAAAACCTTATGCTTCCTTATTTCAAAATATTTTAGCGGTAGTTGAATTCAAAAATATAAACGACTTTAATTTGCGTATTGATTCTTATCTTTAGTCGGTTCTGGTTGATAAATTTCCATTTAAAAGCATGTACACTCTATCATAAATGACGTTTATTTGGGGAAATAACTTTTACTGTATAAATCTTAAATATATTTTTTGTTTGTTCACGTCACCTTAAATTGAAATTAATAACACTCAAATTGGATCTAAATCATTTCGATACAAATGCTATTAAGTGTGGCTTCTTAAAACCTTGTTTCGATAGATTTTTATAGTGATGACAAGTAATTCATCTTCCTGTTTATCGTTATTAAAGTGGTTACATTTACATATCACAACTAAATTTAGAAAAAATCCGTTATTACGTTTGTGTGCATAAGTAATATGAACAGGATATAAAAAAAACCTGAATGTATTTATAAATAAAGAAAATATATGAAATCACAAAATACGATAACCATAAATAATGGAAGATCTTGTGAATGCGTGACGATGGTGATTTCAACACCAGATTTGAAACCACAATATCAACCATTTGGAAATTCGATTCTGCTTTATTGTGATTTACCAATTGTAAGATTGAGAAAGTTCCTTTGTAAAATGTAATGCCTATTACATGGACACATTAATATTTATATAAAATTAATAAATTACTTTGAGTTGTGTTTAATATATCTTTTATGCATACAATTAATTGTGGTGATGACTATAACAATATGTCATTTTGTATAAAAATTATATTGTTATAAGTTTTATAGTAAAGTGCCAGTCTTCCTAAGAATTGGACAGTGGTGAAAACATGACCTAAAAAACCCACCCAATTTGACATAGGTTTCAGTTCATAATATGCAGTTTTGCACAAAAATAACATTCATTTCCATTTTCTGTTCTGGTAAAAGAAGATATAATTTGGTTGAAATGCATTTGAAGTTAACGAATAAGGGACGATAACTCTGTAATTTGCTATCGTTCTAACCAATTTTCTAACCAAGTTATTTGATATTACCAGACACACACAAACGAAAGACTGACACTTTACTCAGGATGATGGTTAGTATTAAAAAGCATGATAAGCTCGTTGGGTTTTTTCTAATCATGTTTTAACTTTAACCTAAATTGCCTGATTCTTACAAAGACTGGCACTTATTTGTTATACAATTCATAGTTAATTGCTTTAAAAATGTATATGTAACCATTGTTTTCCGTCCGTGAATTCGGAGGGTTGAAAGAGTTGGTGTGTCTATTGGTTGCGGCTTGTCGAATTATTTTAAACAGTAAACACTTTTTTTTTAATACTATCCTTATTGTTTATATGACTATATATCTTCAATATCAATGAAGCAGTCACTGTATACCAGAAGAAGAAGAAGAAGTGATGCTGTTTGTGAGATCTTGCTTTGTTGATTCAGAAAAGAAAGCAAACACAATCAAGCATCTAATACTAGCCTTCCTGATAACGATTAAAAAGATTTTGATTAGAATTTATTTTACGATATTGACCTTATCGGACAGTATACTGATCCAAAAACGTCTAATTATGATAAGTTGAGTTGCTATTTCAAAAAACAACGTGTGCTTTGTTGCTATTCTTTAATTTGTACAAGCATTCATTCATGATGACGTTGATATTTGATTTATATTGTGGATGTCTGATTAAAGACACACGCTGAATGTTATACTTTTCTTTGATTGCAGGCATATACACTATAACAATGAACTTGTTAACCAGATGTGTTTTCGTGTTTGTTTTACTAACACTTAGCATGTTGGCGAAGACTATAGATTGTCATAAACAGTGTAAATGTTCATCTATGCAGTCTAATAAACACGAAGCAATTTGCAGAGGACGCGACTTGCATTATATTCCATTATTTCCTGAAAATATTTATAACGTTAGAATGATTGGAACAAACCTAACGTTCATTGATGAAAATGGGTTTGATAATTTGACACATATCATACTAAAAAGGTTTGACCTGTTTGATAATTTGATATCATACATTCACCCAAATGCGTTTACAAATCTGACATTTCTTGCAACACTAAATATTTCAAACGAAAATAGATTAAATGTTGATGTTCTGAAAAAACTAGTATTTTTTCCCTCCAAAAAACTTGAACACTTAATATTTGAACATAGCAATTGGTCGTATTTGCCATTAGACATGTTTTCAAAATTTTCAAGGAATAAAGTAACCAATCTCAGAATAATGGGCAATGCATTATCTAGCATTAAATGTCAAACATTCTCTGACCTGAATAGTTTGTTCTTTCTTATTCTTTCCGAAAATTTCATACAAGATATAGATATGACCGGAATACCAAGTACTGTTATCAGGCTTGTTTTAAATGACAATATGCTTTCAACAATTCCCAATATGTGTGTAAATAGACATGATGGAAAAGGAATAAAAAGCTTACTCCGAAATTTGTCAGTTTTAGATCTAAACGGTAATACCATTAGTAGAATTCAGGAAAAGTCATTATCATGCTTGCCCAAATTAAAAAAGCTTCTTATAAATGGTAATCCTATTAGCCGAATTCATAGTAACATATTTATGAACAATCCGATGTTATGTTTAGTGCAATTGTCTAAAATAGGATATTCCTTAAAAAAGATTGACGACTTCGCATTCAATAGTTCATCATTAAGTAGCCTTATGATGCAAGAAACAAATTTTCACTGTGATCAGGGAAACTATAACCCCAAAACTATCTTTTCTTTTTCCCAGAATCTAACATCTCTCTACCTCGACCATAGTTATCTTCCACGAACAGAAATAAAACTGCAACAGATGTTTTTACCTTTAAAAAAACTAAAGGTTTTAAGTCTTTCTTCGACGAGCCTCACTTTTCTTCCGAAAAACATATTTCCAAACTTTCAATCTTTGGAGGTATTAAGTTTGACTGCAAATAGATTTGCTGGTTGGAATGACGGACATTCAGTGTTTGGTAATATGACTTTCCTTAGAAAACTGTACCTGTCAAATAATCTTATAAAAATTATCAACGCAACATCTTTTCCGTTGGATGTACTGAATTCGTTGGAAGAATTAGATCTTACTGTTAACCCATTTGCGTGTACTTGTGATCAACTCTGGTTCACTAAATGGATAAAGACAACAAAAGTTAAGCTGATTAGGTACCCGGAATATAACAGGTGTCGTCAGTCACCCGAACTTGACAATGTGGAGCTTAAAAAATATGCTGAATCTGAAATGCAGTGTCCACCTTGGAATCCGTTATATAGCATGGCAATTGTACTATCCTGTTCATGATTATCATTGGTAACCTTTATAACAATAGGTTTGAAATGTCAAACAAATATTAAGAATTATATATACTTATGGAGAGTTAAATACAATAGAAAGAAAGATTATTTCCCTTTAACAAATGCAGATGATTTCGAATATCATGCTTTTGTGTTTATTGTGACGCAGACCGCAACTGGGTGCATCGAACGTTTTTACCAAAAATAGAACAAGACGAAGGTATCAAGCTCTGCATTCATCATAGGGACTTTGAAGTAGGAGAATCGATCACTGCAAACATCAATAAATATTTAGAGAAATCATGGAAAGTTGTTGTAATATTATCAAATGAGTTTGCGAAAAGTGAGTGGTGTCAATGGGAAGTTGATGTAGTGCAGGAGCGACGTAGAAGGTATGGAAAAGACGTGTTCCTTTTAATAATGCTGAAAACTATCGACTCTAAGCATATGACAAATCAGCTAAGAGCTCTATTGGACAGTGCGCCAAGTCTACGATATCAATCTTGGGTCAGCGAGGATCTTTTTTGGGTTGCTGCAATTGAGACGTTGAGGAAACCATTAGAACAGGTTACAACCGCTCTTTTATAAGAGTATTTTATATTTTTATATTTAAAAACCGGCGTGCAAAAAAACATTTCAATATGTTATGGAATGTTCTTTACGTGTGCATATAGTTGATAACTGAAACTTCTGAAATGTCGTTATTCCTTTATCTTTTATAATATATTTTATTCATCGTACATTAATCGGATGACATATTCTGTGAAATTGGAGTTTATGAAAGTCTTGTTTGATCTCTGGAAGACGTCATACCTATGTATATATTTGAACAGCAACTTTGCTGTTTTAGGCACAGATTTCGGTGAAATTTGACATGACTTACAACCTAAGCAGGCACATTATAATTGTATTACAAAATGAACATCTGTATATATAGTGTCTTTTTGTTGCTTTGCTTATGAATATTAATTTGAAGATAAAAAATGAGGTGCATGTTATTTTGGCTACGTTTTTGCGAGATGTAAATGAAGATATATGTAGACAAAAGTAATACGTATTGTTAGGAATGACTTGTGAGAAGATCTAGAAAATAAGATGATATAAACAGAAATCACGACTTTGGTGACTAAATGGGACCAATATGATAATTTTATATTTTGCTATCTAATAAAAGATATGAATATGAATAAAAAACGTAGATGTAATAAGTTAATTGGACAACAAACCAAACACACAAAACAGATTCAAAGATATGTTTTCATCAATTGTAAACAGGTTTAAATTTTGAAATTAAAGTTGCAATCTTGAACATCTTTTTTCTGCTCACTACGCAATAGCACCATAGATAATTTACATTTTGTCCGCATATATGGTGTAGTAGTCAGAGCCTTTTAAGGATGACAAGGGCTCGCAGTTATATTTCTTTGGGGGGGTTAAAATCACGTAATCAATTCTGTCATTAAGTTCTTTTTGAATTAATCAAAGTTATGACCTAACACACCTCTCACTTGAAATACATATGACAAGAAAATAGATTTATAGAATAACTAATCAAAGACTTTAAATATCGAACAATATTCAACAAGTGACAGAACAACATATCAAATCACGAATGAGCGTTGCTCATGAGTTAGTTATCTGTGTTTTCGGTCAGGAGTGTAATATTTTTCGATTTTTTAATTCTTTGATTAGTTATTCTTTTCAGTACATTGGCAAATGTTTTTTTATTATGAAATAAAAGTAGGAAATGTCTTTTATTTTATGGCGTCAGAGGACTGAAATAACCAAGATTATTTTACATGTGAAATTATAAATTTTTATTTCATTAAGAAATCAATGTTACTCATCGCAAGTTTGCAACCAATGTGATAATATAGGGTTATTGCATGAATATTGGGGAATATTGTCCCGAGTAGAATTTTATATTGCACGAGCTTTCGAGTGCAATATATGTTCTACGAGGGACAATATTACCCAATATTCATGCAATAACCCTTATATTGTATAGCAATATAATATTTGAAAGTAAACACTGGTTTAAACTAAGATATTGTCGTTCATGACGTCATGCATTTTGAAGATTTATTGCACTAGAGCAATATTATAATTTATTGCACGCTAACTTTTGGTTACTTTCTGTGGGAAATATCATATTGCTATACAATAAAATGAGTTATCTAACATGTAATCGGAAAATTGTTCGGATGAAACAACAATGAACAGTTTTAAAGACGATGCGACATTAAATGGAATGGTCCGCATAAAGCAAGCATTACTTCTTTATATAAGAGGAAACGTTACTTATGGTCAAGCAATTTATTAAAATAAATCGAAGGACAGGAAACACAACGATTAAACGAAAAAAAGAAGCAACAAACAAAGTTTATAAACATAACATAAAACAGCTATATTACTGCCACCAAAAGCCAGTTATAAACCTGTATACTATGGAAAAGTAAGACGTTTCTGAAATGGATAATACAATATTGACATATCGACATTCATCAATAACATGTTAATGCTATATATAAAGGGTGTGAGATACTCTATTTGAAAATAACAAGCTTCAAAAAAGACTGTTATGAATTGATAGTATATAAGTAAAAGAACTAGACAAGCAGAACAAATTAAGGGTTCGTGTGCTTGTTTTCGAGATAATAGCCATTAACAAATTTGCGGGAATTAATTATCTGTAGACTTTTTATACATTTTAAATTAGCAACTTTTTTCTTTGAAAAAATCATGAAAAATTATCAAGGGTTTCAGAAGAAACACCGACATAGCTAGATAATACAATTAATTATCTAATTACAACCACAATTTGAAATAAAGAATTATTGCAATTTTCATTGTTAATAATAAATGTTATATCAGTATTACAAATCTAATCTTAAATCAATCCTAATGTTATCTTATTTTTAGGGAAAAAAATTCAAATTCAAATGTGACTTCACTTAGTGTGTTTTTTTTAGAATTTCAAATGTGACGTCACTTTGTGCGTTGATGCTTTGACTCACTTGGCTCTGTATTTGTTTGTGCTATGATTAGGTTGTTTCACGTAATGTATCCGTTTTTATTCTGTAGCTAGTCACCACTTCAGTTTTATCATGTATATCTATCATAAAGTCATTATTTTATAAAATTTACTGTTTGCAAAAGTATGAGTTATTCTATATAGTTACATCTATTACAATTTGCATAACTATTAGACGAATTGGAACTTATGATAATGAATAAACATCTGTCTTATACCTAATATTACAGGCTGCCTTCTAACTTTTTGACAATTTGTGATGTACTAGTTGCTGCATTTTAAAGGTATAGTTCATAGCTTGTTATTTTTATTTTGTAGAATATATTTTTTTCATCTATTCTGTTTTGCAGCTTTGCTTAACTATTCTTAAAAAAATACAAATTCAAATGAGGTTTGACAACAAGACACTAACAATCAAAACCAAGCAGTAAACAAAGACTCACAAAAACCGAAGGACATTTACATGAACAGTTATGAATAATAATTAAGAAACAACACGAACTCCACTAAAAACTGGGAGTGAAATCAGATGTTCCGGAAGGGTAAACATTTCCTGCACCGTATACGGCACCACTCGTGTTATTTCTTTGTTCAATCCGGTAATGATGGAAGGTTGTTATGACTGAGGAAGAATATCAGATATGATTTCTGACACACTTTTGTCATAATGGCAAATCAGCTTATAATGGCGACCGTAAAATTTCTTGATTGATGACTCGTAGCAACTTTTGAGAAGGCAGTATTCCTCGTTCAACAAAATCAGCGTACTTTGAGCTAGCTCTAGAGTAACGTATCAATTGAGACACATACACTCCATATGCTGGTGCCGCTGGGATGTTGCTACACAGAAATGGAAAGTTGACTATAGGAAAGGTAAAATCATCGCGTTTGTAATAAATTTTGGTATTCAACCTAGCATCAGTAGTCATTTTGAGAAAAAGGTCTAAATATGAAGCAGATTTATCTGTGTAACAAGGTTATATGACAAATTAATGTATGTTTTGTGTGTAATTTTAAAAAAAAATCAATTTTCAGTCGGGTGCTTTACAAACGCATAGTCCTGCCGTTTTTTTATTGTTGTAATTGTTTTACTTTTGTGATTTCGGGGCCATTCATAGCTTAGTAGGCGGTATTTATGTCCTGACGATGATCAGTAGTTGTTATTTTCTACTTATCGATGGTGGACAGTCTCATTGACTTTCATACATCATCACCTTTGTTTCGATTTTTCAACCATATATACCATCATCCACATGTGAAATTAAAAAATCGTCTAAGAGAAATGATCCACTTTGTTTTTCAAAAGAAAAAAATGTAGCATTATATGGTATACATTTATTACTTTTGGGATACAATACGGCATCTTTTATTAATAGTGAACAAAAATGTGAAACATGCTACACAGAGGAACAAGTGAACAGTATGGTTGAGTTTTTTATTGAAATCATATATGTTGAATTTGGAGGTGAAATTTTTCAACACGTCGGCATTTCTATGGGAACGAACTGTGCATCTCTCCTTACCAACCACTTTTTATATTCATATGAATCGGAGTTCCTTCGCACACTTGTAAAAAAAAAGTAGACCAAAGAAGCCAGGTCATTTAATTTCACTTTCAGATATCTTGATGGTGTTATTTCCATTAACAATCTGAACTTTTCTAATTGGGTTCAATTGATATATACATGTATCCCAGGACTAGAAATTAAGGTAACAACATACACGGCTTCTTCCTCCTCATTTTTAGATTTATGCCTCGAATTTGACATACACGGCCATCTTAGTACCAGAATCTATGAGAAACGGGACGAAATTAATTTTGAAATTATCAATTTACCCCACCTGAGTAGCAATGTACCAACTTCGCCTGCATATGGGATATTCATTTCCAAACTTATTCGGTATTGAAGAGCTTTTGGCTCCTTATCATACTTTGTTAAACGTCACCAATATCTGAGTATAAAGTTGATGAACTAGGGTAATGTCAACTAACGTCATGTCCTTTTAAAAAAAAGTTCATCGGTAGGTACCAAAACCTTGTTGATAAATATTTAACTTAACGTATAATGCACGATGGTTTTGAAGTATAGATTCTGGGTACTGGTGTTGTTTATCGTCTTAATAACGTGCTCCTTTGTCACATGCATGTTTATTTTTAAAGTGATTAAGATTATAACACAGTGTTGACTGCGGTATTCATATTTTGGACATTTTTAACTACCATGGAATTTAATGCAACCGTCATATATCATGTATATAAGGTGCAGCTATCTATCAAAATAGGTGTAATCTATCATTTTTTACTTCAGCAAATGCCTGTACCAATTATGACAGTTGGATCTATTTGTTTGATGTGTTGGTGATTTTGATTTTGCCATCAATTAGGGACTTTCCATTTTCCAATTTCAGTATTTTTGTGATTTTACTTTTGTCTATAAAGTGTTTATCTGCATTTTGTTATTATTTGTTGACATAGTTTTTGTTTTGTTACATGGCTTAAGATTTTAACACAACGTTGAATGTTGTGCCTAAAATTGATGGATATTATTGCCTATGATGTAGTCTTTGCCAAGTTGGAGTTCGGAACTTTTGTTATTTTACTTTTTATGCATATTAGTACAGCTCTTGGAAGGTGAACAAATCGTTTATGGTGTAATGGTGTATGGCGTACGGTACAATGTTAGAAGGTTTATGGTGCTATGTGTATCGTGTAAGAGGAATGGTGTTATGGTGTAACGTGCTATCGGTAATGGTGTACAACATTTCAAACTATGAAAAAATATTGATAAGAACTGCTTTTATACATTAATTTACAATATTATGATTAAAATATGTTTTTCAAAATAAATAAAGAATATTGTAGTCGCACGCCTTCCTTGAAATTAAATAACATTATGGTGTAATGTGTAAGGCGTATGATGCAAAGGTGTAACGTGTATGTTGTAATTGCACAGAATGTATGGTGTACTGGTATATGGTGAATGTTGTAATGGTGTAGGGTGTTAGTAGGATGGTTATACCATCCAAGCAGTGTTTGTGTGTTTCCTGTTTGTATATTTGAATATATCCTTGTTGCCTACTTGTTTATAATTGATATTATTGATTTATATCACGTAATGCAAACGTATCACAAATTTGTATTTCAAATTTTAACCATTTAAATACTTAATTTTATTCGAAGCAATCTTATAAGTCGACCTAATAGATAACGATGACGCATATTGCCAAAACAGATTTCAGTCTGTTAACTATTCAATGAATGGGTGTTTGAATTCATTGTGAGGATACATAGTCAATACATGAATTGTATTGTGCACTAACATGTGACACAACGCACCGAATCCAAAGTAATATATATATATTAAAATCGGTAGATATTATTAAAGGTTATCTTTTCAATCAATAATGTCGCTTAAAGGGGGTTACTTTAAAAACGTTCCGAATAAAAACTGTATCATGGACATCATGGATATCTAAGTGATGTTTTGTAACATTCTTACTGTTAAGGTAAGATTATTTAATTTATAGAGCAAATGGTGAAAGATTATACAGAATTATATAGGGTGTGAGAACTGAATTTCTGAATATATCTCATATATATTAAATCTGCGACTTATCCTTCGGATTGAATTATTCTTATTGAGATTTTAGATTTTATCTTTCATTATATTCTATAATAGCATAGAACCAAGCACAAGACAATTTCAAAACAGAACACGATTTGATTGTATAAACTAATATATGTTTCACGTAAAAATACCCAAAAAAAATGCTAGACAAAAAAAATTCTTTTTAAGCGTTGCACCAAATTATATATCAAAAATTGAATACACAAAAATAGTTTTCAAGTGGCTGGAGCTTCTTAATTAAAAACGATAGAATTTTTTTTTAATTTGTCCAGCATTTTGATAATATCACCTTCAGTATGTTTTCTGTTAAATTCAGTGTGGTTCCTCACAAAATATGAATGATTGTAACCCAAAACAAGAAATGTGTATGTACGATTTCCATTTTCACAGAAAAAGCTCTGTTTAATGAGATGGTGAAGTCGATCGTTCACACTTTTTGTGTAAAGCATACAAAAATCAAAAATGTTTATGTTGCTGCAAAATTGCAAAGATTGTGATCGAAGATTAAGCAGTGGTTCTCTCGAATTTTGAAGAATCTTAACATCTGGTTAACAGCACTGGTAGAATATAGATCATCACAGTAATTTTGAAGCCCATGTTAAACTGAAGAAAGAAAAGTAGTCAGAAATTAGAAAGATGTTAAGTCGAACATTTAGATGACGCGGCTATGTATTGTTCTTTATATGGAGTTTTGTGAAGTTTTGGTATCCAGTATAATGACGGTGAATTTTCTTCGTTTTCTTTGATCTTGATGCCAATAGAAAGAATGACAGTTTTGTGATTTTGTAAATTTCGTCTTTTGTTAATGATGTTAAAGAATATGTAGAATTACCAGTAGTTCTATTTATTCCAGGCTCTGCAAATACATATGAAGATAATCTTATTAGAGGCTTTATCTGCTTTAACAAAGACATATTTTTCATGAAAAGAGGATGTATTGAAAGGGTTAGTAACTCTAGTGATCGTAGTACATTGTAGTTTTTGAAATCACCTCTAAATGAATGATCGAATAGCTTTGATCCATTCAGACAAAGTGTTCAGTGCTGGTTCGTCTGGTTCGCGCTTTACCCATTTTCTTGCATAGTCATCAACTGCATCGATCAGTACCCTGACGATCTTTTCCTAGTTGATGGGCTGGGGAATTCTATAGTTTGGTTCCTTGGCTAACAACTCTCTTAGTTATTCATAAGTAACGATACCAAGGTCGCCAGTAATAACATGACCAGCTGGACTATATTGTATTAGAGGTAACCGGTGAGATCACGAACCGACGAATAACGACGAACGAACGTATTGGGAGCAGTGATTTTCATATTGGGTAAAGCTCATTAAAATCGAATGATCGACTAATATATTCCTTGAATCCTCACAAAGTTTCCTCTATATTAGAAAACAATGATAAAATACGAACTTTCAAGTATAAGTATGGATATATAAGACTATGTATTTTCAACTTATATACCGGAAGTGCCTATGTACGGATTAAAACGAAACAGTACGTATAAATGTATACCTGTGGTGATCACCTTCTTCACTTTTGCATGATAGCATGATTTAATCATGGGGACAATCTTTTAAATAACACGGTGCATGTTTTTGATAGAAAAACATATAGAAGATATTGAATATATATTTGTTCAAAAATAAACATTTAAACTAGTACATGTAGTACGGACCGCCAATTTAACTTGAAGGTTTATTTTATGCGGCGCGACAAATTATTTACTTTTCAAATTTAACATTATTTTTTGTAGTAATTATTCAAAATAAGATTTTTTTCTTCCTTACTTGCCCAGATTATTTGTTTTCTCAATATTCAGAATCAAATATATTATTTCCGAAAGAAACATGCCCCCGCCCCCTCTTCATGTTAAATGGTCGGTCCGGGACAAATGATTTTTTTTATTCATTGCAAATTTCTTGCAAGGGACTGTTCTTTACAAGAAATTTGCAACGAAAAATAAAAAAAATCATTTGACTCCAACCCACCCACATTTTTCCCCGTCTTTTTCTTATATATTATTTTATATCGCAGTTATATCGGATATCGATCATTTGTCTTTAAGGAGAGTATAAGGAGGCAACCATTTGATTCTGAGGGGACCGGCCTGGTAGATTTGGTCAATCAGATTATTTATTTAATAACAAATTTCCAACTGCTACACGCAAGATTATGTATTACACATGTATCATTTTACTGTATAATAGAATTTGGAGGTCAGTTTTTTTTAGGTGGAAGCAAGCATAGGTAATTTTGTTTCCTGGCCAATCACATTTACAACATCTGCCAGCTCCGATCTTAGACTCAAAGGGTCGTCCCCTAACCCTCATTTAGTATGCGGTATTGCTGGTATTATTTCAGATATTTGGTTCGGGGAAAAAGAATAGTACGCCGAAAAAATAATTTGGAACTTAATACGCTGGAATTATACAATTATATTATTATATCTTATTTGGTCATTTATCGTTTATTCTGCGAAAGAACACATAGTATATATGAAGTTTTCTGTTTTAAAAGTATTCGGTATTCGTTTTTTTTTCTTTTCTCCCTAAGCACAAAGAGTATAAGGAATCCCCTTTTTTTGTTATTTAGCTTATTCTAAACAATGATCCGGATTTATACAAATTTTCAGTTTATTCATTCTTAAGCTTTGCATTTATGCACCCAAGGAGGGGTCACTTCCTATATAAAAGTATATACAGACGTTCCGTTAGAATTGGTAATTTTCCAACTTGTCAAATACATGACTGGGTATGAAATTTAAACCTTATTATATGACTATGCCGGTAATTTCAGGCCTAATATATGACTAGGCAAAACATATCAGGCAAATCTATGATTGGGGCAGAAATTTTGAACTAAGGGACCAGCCATTTAAATTAAAAATGGGGCAGGGGGAAGGGCATGTACAAGGAAGGGCATGTTCAATTTTCCCGTCCGAAATTATTTTTGTCTCTTCCATTTCTAGCCATTTTTTTCGTTCAGTCTCTTAAAATTAGATATATTTGAGAAAACAAATAATTTATTAATTTCCAACCCCCCCCCCCATGCCTTTTCCATGCAAGTTAAATGGACGGTCCCTAAACTCATGTTTTGGTCACCATTTTAACGCGAAATGTGTGCACCATTTGGGAGAGTTTGGTACTGCATCCAATTAAAGTTGTTACTTTTTTTTTAGACTTTAAGTTTGCAGGTAGTTGTAAATTGTCAGATATCACTTTTCTATCAAAGGAGTCGTTATTTGCATACATGAACTGTTGTTCTTTTTCCTCTCCCAGCATGCTCATGCATTATTCAAACCAAGAAGTAAATATAGTAATTCAGATGACAGGTTCATGCTTTAAGTGATATGCTATATCTGTAGACAATCACTCTTTCTTTTAGAAAGAGCTGCACCCAGCTCTACAATTGATGCTATTTCCCATCTTGGATGACCTGTCCTGCCTTTTTATTTCAGCCATTCTACAAATCAAACGGTCGTTCCCTACTCTAGGTGCTGGCCAGAATTATTTTTTACCAAAATCAGAATCAAAATATTTTTTTCTAAAAAATATAAGCCCCCCTCCCACCAGAAAATGCTCTGTGACTGACGACATACAAAATAAAAAGATAAAACAGACAGTTTGCGTATCAACAATTAAAAATGCAATTACATGTATAATAAAAGCGAGATAATTGTGACAACGATGTTGTTACTGGAATGTTTGTTACCGTGCAACAGGTTCTGTTGCTGAAACTGTCGAAGATGCCGAAACGAATTACAGTGACTGAAGACTGGTCCCCTGCCTATTGAACATAAATCCATTGACGGAACTAACTCACAGACTGGTAGAGCGATTACAAACGAAGACTTTCAGGATGGATATTTTCACTTTAATGAACGGATGATGTCAGTTCAAAAGGCTGACTCCGACTGAAGACTTTACTTCAGTCGACACATTATAAAGATAGACAATGTTTACAGGTTGTCAAAGAATTAAGATTACATAATAATAGAGTTGACAAATTTTACAAACATAAAATTAACACTTTAAAGTAACAATAGACCGTAATTGAAAAATGGATTAATGTCAGTGTTATCATACATGTCATGGACAAGAACTGATAAAATATATATTGAAAAGAATTATCTATGTACGACATTAACGGATTAAAATAATTATAAAACGAAATAGTTGTGTAACATAAATTAACACAATCCCTTGCATGGTTTTTCTCACAGTTTTAAATTAAAAAGTGACACACATGAAAGATCTTTAAGAATGCAAATCAAAGCACATTGTCTGTTGAAATAGAATGAAATTGTCTTTAAGATTAAAGAGAAACTATAAATAATATAAGAAACAATTCCAAATGTCCGAAATAAGAAATACATAAATAAGTTCGACTTTTTCCACGTTCACATAATCATAAATACTGTTATAGGCATCCTATCTTGAAATTAATGATCCCGCTTCGTGTCATACGGCATTGTAGATGATACGTTCGTGATTCGTACGTGATTCGTGATCTCACTGGTTACCTCGATTGCGACGATACAAATGAGCAATCCGGAGGCTTGGATCTCATATCTTTGAGGTTAAAGGCCTCTTAAACCCGTTCGTGGTTGAAAATCTTGGATGCAATAAACTTGGTGTAAGTATAAGAAATAACAAGTGCAGCTTTATTTTTTAAGTATTCAGGTATAGTTTTTTGTACAGATTTCTGGTGGAAAATATTGCTAATACGATGAATTCCTAAAGGTTTTTTTAACGGAAGCTAACAGCCTATCAATTGTCAAGGAGTGGACAGCAGGTTTTATATATCTTTTGTGACCAAGACTTCTATCTCGTCTAGGAGAAGTATTAAATAATTGTAATGTATTGACAGTACTACACCTGACACTAGACAAAACACCTGAACCATCAATGTTGTATTTGCATCAATAGGGAATGGCTGTTCCCAACTCTCGTATCCAAAATTCTTCTCTTTGTAAACGATATGGTGTACTCAATATGGGGTCATTTGTTGAATGATATATTTTCTCTATAATTCGGACTTTCATTGAAACAATAGAATAGTCAGGCTGATTGAAATGTTTATAGATAAATTTGTTGTTTTAGGATCATTTACACTGGACCGATGATCATTCATTCTAACATTGAGTCTTTGTCGAGTTTCTCCGACGTAGATCAATCAACAAAGTGTACATTCAATACCGTACATAATATTGGAAGCAGTGTAATTCAAATCCTCATGACTGTGTGTATTGTAATTTTTTGTGGTAAAATTGACCATATAAATGATGTTCATGTCAACACCGAATTTATGACTTACACAGAATAAAAACAGACACGTAAACAAAAAACGAAAGCACATAAAACAGTACAAAATAACCTTGCATTTTCACCTACAATATAACGCTACGCTGCAAAATGATGTCACAGATAAAAGTTACAACTATAATTTAATTAATATAGAATTGAATTAGCAACCAGATCGTCATTTGTATTATCTAGCTATGTAGGTATAAATAAAACTATAAAACAAATTAATTGTATAGGTGAAGTTGCCCCAAACTAAAATCTTATAAATACACTGAGTGACTAATTATCTTTACTTTTACATACGAATAGAATATTTAAAAAAAGAACCACACCTACAAACAAGAACACATTTAACAATATCATATATCATAATCATAACTAAATACATAAATTTACCCAGACACGTCTTGTAGTAAATCGAAATCACACGCAGCATAGTAGTCAAATTTAGGAACAGGTAAAATTCGGTTCTTTAAACATGTTAATGACAAGACGACGTATATAGTAAACAACAATATATGCCTGAGATAAGAAAATCCTAAGTTAAAAAATATTATATGTAATCAGGTAATGAATGACCAAAGGCTTTTGCTTATTATATATATATATATTTTTTATTCCTACATAACTCATTGCGTTATATATACTAGGTTTGACTGCAAGAAATTAAGTCGAGGCAAAACAGGATAAGATAACATAATGTCCAATTTATTCAGAGATCGACATGCAAAGTTGGGATGCATTGTTCTGAGATTATTTCCCAAAGTTATGCAGATGATTTTAAGATATTATTTAACTCCATCATGGTTAAAACAGAAATATTCAAAGCGGCATTTCAGTTTTGTTTTAACGGAAAATGAAGTCGTATTAATGGACAAGCTTCCAAACATGGATGAGTTTACAATTGAAATATGTTACAAAATATCTGAAAATATATTAGATGAGCCTAAATGCAAATGGGGAAATGCTCCCCACGTTACAGAAGTAGAAATATCCGATGATATCCGATGATATCCAACGACTGATTCATGCAAAAAATTCAATACAATGCATCAAATCTGAAGAAGTGACTGAGAAATATTTCGAAAAGTCGATTGAAGAAATCAGATTGATAGTTACAAGAATTGATGACTTTTTACAACAAGACACATTGAGAAGTATGAATAACAGTGTGTGCAGATCCGACACAGATTGTGTTGCCATTCTACAGGATCTTACAAAGGTCAAAGCAATTAGTGGTACGTTTAACATAAACTTTACGTGTAAGTACCATATAAATAATTTTAGGGTCGTATATGTTATGTATCCTTTTATGATTTCCCACTTTACCTTTATTTTTTGCACTTGTCTCGATGGATTCGTTTACAGATTAGTTAGATTAGCAAACTGAAATCGATATCATCATGATTATATGTATACACTATCATCCGCTAATTCATAAGTCCTATACTTACAATTTTTTTTTAATAAATTTTCAGTTGTATGATACATGTGTCAATCAATCGTTGATAACAGTTCTCCTGGAGGAAAACTTGCATTTTATTTGATATTTGAGTTGGGGATTCAAACAACATAATCGAACATTTGTAATTCGTCAAACATTTAAATTCGCGGTTTATCTGTAACACTAAATGCACAAACTTGGTACTCAACTAATGATTAATAATCCACAGTCGATTAAAGTCAGTAAGCATTTTTGTTTAACATGTTCCATTTTGTAGAGGCAGAATTCCTACCGGATACTGAGAGTGAAAAAAGGGAAAGATATTCTAGACTCTTGATGGCCGTCATCGACACTTTTACGAAAATTCTAAGAGATGTTATTCGATCAACTATTTCTGCATGTGATTTGTACCTTCAGTGCATCAACTGGTTACTTTAACCCAGAACAGCAGGCAAGCTTACGACAATAACAGTATTCAAACACATACAGCTCGTTTGATGTTACATTAATTTATAGACTTTTGAGACAGTTTGAGCTAGTACTTACTCTTACACAAATGCAAGGATGGGGTGCTGTTCCAGACAAAGCAGACACCAAATTAGCAGAAGATATTGAACGAATAAGATGCTACAGAAATCAAGTTGCGCATCGATGCGACACCAATATTGATGCAAATATGTTTGATGATTACTTCGACAATTTTCAGAATATTGGTCGCAGAATGGATATTTTTCTTTTCCAGAAGACAAATTTCGAACAGCAGATAATTGGACATGAAATGCATAGGATTGATACAAAAATGCTGAAAATCTATGAAGGAGAAAGAATTCATACAATGTAAGGCATGCTATTTATCTTAAACATTGTTAATGCATTGTATTTTTATTGTCATTTAATAAGCAAATTTACATGGACGTCATTTCATTTTAATTCATAAAATCATCATTGACTTTACTTGCATACAGGTATATATTGAACAAAGGCAATTCGTTTTTGGTCTAGCCCTATTTCGTTTGCAAAACTCTAATGACATGTATCAATACAATAGATATTAGAGAAATTTGTTTCTTTAGGAGAAATCTGTTTTTCGTGTAAACCTATTGCACTCATCAATAGGACACACGTCTAGTTTCCCCTACGAATGTTTATATATTTGATATTTCTTAATTTATTATATTGACAATTTTCCAAGCAAGCTAGAGTGGCAGGAGATATAATTATTTTTCGTCCATGCGTTCGTTCCAAAATGCAAGAATACTCAAAGATTATTTTACAAAAAAGCTTACGTAAATTAGTTACAAATTCCATACCGTCAGTTTGATTTGATAAGTTTTACGGTACTTCGTGAACTTTGGTCATTGTTAATCATTATAGCGATAACAATTGAAGAACAAAACACCGCTTATACAGGAATCTCTTTTAGTACGACAAGTTGCTTTCAATCACGTGCGGGTGACCAACATCAAACTTCATTTTATTGTTAAGAGGAGTTATAGGACTTAAATCCTTTTAAAAACTATAACATATAATAACATGATAACTCCTTGTGAACTACTCTCAACTGTTAGACAACAGTCTTTCCTCCTTCAGCACATGTTTTTGGCGTTATGTTAAAGTCATTTTGATTTCACGATTTTTTAAACCACAACCAGTCACCTACTGGTACGTAGATCTTTATCCACATGTGGCATCCGTCTTGACGCTCGTGTAATTACAAACGCGCTGATTAATCTATTTCGGAAAGTTACAATCAGGGAAGAGGAGTAGAGATTATAGTGACGACACCAGCTGTTTTGGTGGGTGTGGCGTCTTTAGTTTAATATGTTGTTTCTTGTGTACTTTTATTTGTCTGTTTGTCTGTTTCATTTTTAGCCATGGCGTTGTCAGTTTATTTTCGATTTATGAGTTTGACTGTTCCTCTAGCTGGTATCTATCGCATTCTTTTCTAATGTATCAATCATCTGTGAAACAGATATTCCATAACGAACAATCAACTCGTGAAGCGTCTGTAAAATTTGAGAAAGGACGATAAGCGATAAGATTTGAAAGCTAAACAATGGAATTTTAAAATTAAAGATAAGAAAATTGCTCTGATACTAATTGTGTTAAAAAACAAATTAGGTATATTCACTTATCATTTCTTTTTATCTCCCCTGATACGACAAAGTTTTATAAACATGCATCAATTAAATATGTTCTGTATTTATAAAACAACTGTCTTTTGAATATAACGATAAATCATGTGATTTTGGTCGTTTAAATAAAAGACTTACAAAAAAATCGATTCCGTCAAAACAAAATTGCATATTTCGTTAAAGACTCAAAAAGATTGTGTTATGCAAAACTAGTGTAGACACTGCATACATCCAGAAATTATAGTATCTTGGCTTGTTTTGATATGTTGATAATTCGCAATGCATGAGGAAAACTAAAAAAACGAAAAGGAAAGGAGATATGAAAAGTAAAAAAATGTCATGTATGTTTTATTCAACGAAAGAGAAGATTTTTTTTTACGAAATGAATATAGTAAAATGTAAAAATGAATAGTACGTTCATTTAATGTCTTTTTCTATTGTATATATCCGTTGTTTAAATGTGCATCGCTATATATAATTTTGTAATATTTGCTTTCCTACAGTGAGGTTTGAGAAGAAGCCTTTTAAAGTTTAACTGGGGTGAAAGTTTTGATAAATGTTTGAAGAATATCATATCTTTGTTACGGGAAGAACAATCAGGAGGTAATAGTTCATACATTTTGATTTTCAAAGATTAACTAAAACAAATACATTAGTACAAATGTATGTACATGTAGAATAAGTTAATTAGTCAAAAATATTATAAAAAAACTATTCCGTCACGTACACAGTCCATTTAACTTATCAATTGATCAATATTCAATTTCAAACTAAATAGTGTGTTGAGGTTTAGTCATTGCCATCAATATTCCTCAGAAGATATTTAATTAGATTTGGAGGTAATTACAAAATTTATACCGATTTCTCTAATATACAAAAAAACCAAAATCACACAAAAGCAAAGAAACAGAGATACTTTGAACACTATTTCATTAACATTATGTTTGTAAATAATTGCTAGTTCATTAAATCTAAAATAAAAAACAAACACAAAACATCATCGAAAATTAAAAACAATCGCTCCACATGATATTAATCTGGAAGTTTCTTTGATTTAACTCAGTATAATCTTGCATGTGAAAAAAAAGTCATTACTGCGTGCAAATTAAAATATGTTTTGAATCAGCAATTCTTATGTGTTCTAGTGTATTTTTACGTGTCAGAATCATCTACTATTATGTATAAAAGACATAGGAATGATGATTTAACTAGTTTTCACACTTGGTGAGTACTTACAGCAGTTCAACAATTTGTTAATTATGCAAATTATAGCATATAACAGATCACCATCACTAAACATCGTCTGTTGCATAATTTGTGTGAACATATATTAATATGGAATTAAAATTCAACTTCATTGTTTTGTAAAAAGTAAAAAAAAAATAAAAAAATAAAGAAGTCCTAGTAAAATCTAAATTCTAGTGCATCTTTTATGTCACGCCTTTTTTCATTGACTAAAGGTTGCCGTCAAATCCACAGTTGACCATTTCTAACTAAAGGGGGACCCGCTATTTTGAATTGATTGAATCTTCAAATGTTCGATTTCTACAATTTAATCGCTAATTAAACATGCATATATGTTAAACAACACCAACCTCAAAATCGCCGTTTTAATGTGATTTCACCCAGTTTTGAATCATAGAGGTAACGTAACAGCCTCCAATTTGTGAGCTTTTACTTTTATGACGTCACGTTTAGCGTTTATTCGTTTAGCCTTACGACTTTGTGCCAAGATCATTCATAAAGTTTCGGGGAATTTTATTTTATTTCAAATTTATTCCTTTTTTCAACCTCTAAAGTATTATTTCTTTTTGTAATGTATTAGAATCGGAATAACAGTACCATAGTTGAGGTGACACAAACAATACTATTTTGAATTATGCTAATTTTTAATGAGAAAGCAATACATAAGTGATAATTTCGCTATTTAATAAAACCGTTGCTAGGCAACCTTTCATTTCTATGTAGCAACATTCCAGTAGCGCCTGTATATAGAGTATATATCTTCTAATTAATACGATAGTTTCGCATTTGTATTTACTATCATTAGTTCCTTGATAGAGGGTTACTGCTCACAAAGAAGTTATTAATATAAACCACTAGTTCCAAATGGTAAAGCTGAACTCATCCCTTTATACATTTTACGGAGGCCATCAGGAGTTTTACTAGACTATTTACCGGGTTTGTAATATTATGAGCAACACGGTGGGTACCACATGTGGAGCAGGAGCTGAAGTCCCTTCCGGATCACCTGAGATCACCCCCAGTGTTTGATGGGAGTCGTGTTGCTCAGTCGTTAGTATTCTAAGTTGTTTTTTGTGTTCTAATATTTGTCTGTTTGTCTTTCATTTTTAGCCATGGTGTTGTCAGTTTATTTTCGATTTATGAGTTTGA
The DNA here is from genome assembly GCF_963676685.1 of Mytilus edulis. Lineage (NCBI taxonomy): Eukaryota > Metazoa > Mollusca > Bivalvia > Mytilida > Mytilidae > Mytilus > Mytilus edulis. The sequence goes on along the minus strand of NC_092355.1, from coordinate 65,494,172 downwards.
CTGTTCCTCTGGTATCTTTCACCCTTCTTCTTTTGAACCAGGATTTCTCAACTGTGATTGGAAAAACATTTATTCGAAATATTTATGGCCATTATCAGTAGTTTATTCAACGTAATGGTATATTTGTTTCACAGATGACGACGAATATGTTCCATTTGTCGTATCGTAATCCTAACCACGAGGTTTACGACAACTGTGTTCATTCATTTAGTATACTTATAGACAGGGTTATTCCTTATTTGAAGGGTTTATTTTCATACATAATTTCATTTTACTAACCAGTTAATGCATTACGTATGAAACTGTTGCTTTATTAATTAAAGCAAAACTGGTTCATTACAGACTAACAGGGCATTGGTCCATGTACAGAGTCATTATCAATGAAAAGGTCTAATATGAATAAGCAGGGCAATAATGATATAAAAAAAACCAGAACCATTATGAAAAACAGGGTCATGGAGATAAAACAAAGGGTCATATTGAATAATCAAGGATTTTACGAATTTAAAGTTGTTATCAATGTAAACACATTTTAGGAGAAAAGAAGGTTAAGAATTTGAAAGTTTCCAAGAATCCTGATTCAGTATCTTGTTTGAGCCAGTTGTTAAGTTAATAATTGCATTACACATTTCATGATGTGCATCAGTTGATTACATTTTGAGTTTTTAAATCCGGAATGACATCTAGAATTTTGTATGCCATAAATTGCATTAAATACATGAAATAGGACAACACTACAACTGTATAGATATTGAAATGTTATTCTATAGTATAACTTTTAAAGTTTCTTACTACTATTGCATTTGGTATAACTATATATATATATTCAGGTTTTATGAGTCACTTTTCAACGTCGATCGTGTCAATTTAACGGATCATATGAATCTGGTCGAACCATATGAGTATGTATGGAAATGGTTATGACCATATGCGTATGGTCCAAATATTGTATAGTGGATAATGTCGTGGGTGTAACATTTCGCGATTTTCATTGAAAATGGTATACGAAATATTTGTGCGGATATTATTTTTTCAGATTCAAAACTTTTATCGATTCCTTTGCATGTTACATTTAAATTGGTGGAATTTATTTTGTTGTTTTCAATCTTTTCGCGAAAATAAACGAAAATTTACATTCCGCGAAAATAACCCGGTTTATGGTACTCATTTGGTCAGCAACATATAATTTACAATTTATCCATCAAAAATATTTTGGCTTTGTTAAATATTACACATTGAATGTTGGTCAATGGATTCGGGGTCTGAAATGTCCCTCGGTGTAGCATTATGTCATTGCAGGCATCCTTGACTATTATAAGATACCCTTGACATATAATAGGGACACAATAAAACACCCATTATTCAATACTATCAAATTTCGTTGGAAAATAATTTATACATATATTGTAGATGTTTATAGAAGTGCGTTGTCAGAAATAAGAGTGGTCAATTTCAATTTTGATATTAGGGAAGTAATATGTGGGTAATAATTCAATTTAATTATTCCACGAATATATTATTAATTCAACCAAAAAGATTAATCTTTCAGGAGACTTGTACAATAATTTTATCTGATATGTTTGAAATATTTCTTACAGATCAGGCAGAACATTTGGAGTTTAAAGATTTTGTATACAAACACAGAATGAAAAATTCAATGGAGCAATATACAGAAAGAAGAAATTTTTAAAATTCAACAAATAAAAGATGTACACATTCAGAAAGGAACAAATGATATACAGCTTCTTAAAGCGTGCCATCAGTCCTCTTTGGAACAACTTGCAGAAAGGACAAGCCACAAAAAAGAACTAACAAAAAAGCTCAAAGTCATGTTGCTAAATATAAAGAAAATAAGTTATCATATGAAGACACGAATACATTTTTTGACAAAATAAGGAATAATTGGTTTCAAGGCATCATATTCATTAATGAAGGAAACCCGGATCGAGTTGAAAAGATCGTCGACAAAATTATATTTGATATGTTTACAGCGGAGAAACCCATGTTAAATGAAGAAATACAGAAAAATTAGAATTTTCGAGATAATTACCGGACTATGGAGAAGCTAACGGATAGTGTAGGATTAAAACAGCTTCAAGATGATTATATCACATGGGGATTGTCATCAGGCGATGACCAGCCAAAAGATGAAGTGATGATGAAAGATAAAAAAATTGCTAGATCCCTAATCGATATCATAATGAGAAAAATTGATGACTATATTTCTCCTTTACAAAAGGAATATTGCCAATTCAAAGAGTCGTACGCAAGAAAAGTATTCAAAATTTTGATTGACAGCATTGATAGCCATAATTCTGACCCCAAAACTAGCAGTGCATTTAAAAATGTATATAGTGGAAGTTTTTACTTGTTTGAACAACGACTTGCTGGAAAAAAATGATATGAAAAAAACAATTGCAGTCTGAAAAACGAAAATAGTTGTCCTATTACATGAAAATAGTAGAGAAAAAAACAATAGAGGCGAGGATGGCACAACCTTTTGTTAGGAATGTAGAACGATTCATTACCGAAACCGTTTCACATACATCACTCACAATGTTGTAACAAATATCATTCATGACACCTTCACAACAAAGTATAGCCTAATGATAGGTATGATGGAAGATCTAGTTAATAAATCAGATTTTAATGAATTTATGCAATATCATGATAAGTTGACGATAGTACTTCATATGCCCTCGATTGGCTGACAACGTATATTAACAACAATATGTTTACTAAAAACGGGCAGGACAATGAATATAAAAATTTGCCGAGAAGCACATTATTGAAATATGTATGAATTTCAAGAAAAATATGCCATCTATGTATGGTGACCGTCATGAAAATAAGTGATTATAAGAAAACACATATTTCTGAATGGTGCACTATATTTGAGGAGAATCTTAATAAATATTACATGGTCACAAAAGGTACTATTCTTGCAGATATTGATGACGAAATTGTAATCGTTTGTAATTTCAAGAAACTTACATTGAATGAGTTTGAAATAGTTGAACAGAAAATTAAAAATCGTTTCAAATCAGAGGTTGCTGAAAACGTTAAAAAGACAGACTCACCAAATCAAAGAGTGTTCAATCATTTATGGGGATGCACGACGAAGTGCCCTTTTTGCAATGAATTCTATCAGAAGAGAGATAAACACGTAGGGGAGGTGCATTCTTGTATTCAGCACAGACCTCCAGCTGTGATTGGTATACGGCAGACACTAACTCAAATGATTGCATGGATGTGTTGCAATTGTTTAGTATCCTCAGATAAAACCTTTCGTTGTAATGTAATTGATATGAGCTTGAGATGTCAATTCTCCGAGAAAGACGGCGGGGATTGTTTACACCAGTACAGGAAATATAAAAAAGTTTTCCCTAATTGGACAATTGAGCCATTTTCTCTCGCTTAATCTCCAAAATACTGGAGCTCGTTCATTTCAAAATTTCAAATAGAACTTTGTGAAAGATATGGTTATGAAGCATTTAAACATAAAGATATGGATAACTGCAGATGAATCAAGTCCCTTACCGAATAGTAAGAACGTAGTTAGACATTAGAAGAAAAGATGTTTGCCTTGGAATAATTATCACTGCAAAATTGTGCGTTAAAAGGTCAAGATTAGAACGTCTTAAATCTAAACTATTGATTTTGTTATTATGATTTATCTGTCAGTGGCGATAAAACTCGAACGAAAAATTATTCTGTTGAAAAACATTTAATACATGATAAATCACACACTTCAGTCAATAATAAGATAAACACAATTGTAAATAGTTCACTTTAAATTTTTTATGTTAAATTTAATGTAATAATTAAGTATATTGTAAAAAATGTTTTCTTGTCGATAAACGGCCAATAAAAAATAATACTTATATTTGTGGAAAAGTTTTAAAAACTGAAAATGTATAACTTTATTTATCATGTTTATGGATTTTTTTTCTTTTTTGTTTCAATTTTCAGTATATCTGTCAATTGAATACTTGAAGTCAAGCTTGGTTTGTACTTTTAAAATCAAAAAAAATATTGAAATCCGAGGAAACTTCAAAACAGAAACTCCGTTATCAAATGGCAAAATCAAAAGCACAAACCCATTAAACGAACGAACAACAATTATCCATATTCTGTATCAACTTATTTTCTCGAGCTATTATTTTGCGATTTGCTCGAATGAAAAATTATCACAAATACAAATCGTCACGAATATGTATAATTTGGATCTTTCCTTATTTAACAACATCTAGTATATTAGAAAATCGCGAAAAAAAACAAGCCAGGGAGTGTACTAGAAACAGTGAAACGCGAAATAAAGTACTCGCGAAACATAAGTTGATTTACAATACGTCAAGAATTGTCAGACAATTTCTCGGAGGTGTTATTGCCCTTAATTATACCACTTGTTGGTGTTTTGCCTTTAACTTGAAAACTATGATAGATAGAGATAAAACTGCTAGTATAATTAGAAGACTGTTACTCTATATAGGAGTTGTTTACCCTCTTTTGTGTTTAGTGAAAAAGCGGAATAAGATTATGAAGATAGAGAGCAACCAAACAGATCTCAAGGATTAGCAATACAAGACTAAAAGACTATTTTTTTTTTTCATTTATGGTATTCTCGTCTGCAATGTCTGAGTGTGTCTTTTGCTGAATATGAAAGGTGAGCGACATAGTCTCTTAAGAACCTCTTATTTAATATCGGTGTTGTTTGTTAAAATTTTTATTGATTTATACATATACGTAAGCTTAGTACCTGAATATTAGAATGGAATTGAACAGGAAAACGGGTTTTTGACCATTTTTCTGACGAATAAATTTCACTTTGAATTATAACTTCTTTTCATTTTTCATCTTTTCTTTTCCAACGGAACATGCAGCATGCTTACCTTTCTCAAATGGAATATGCAAAATTCATCCAAATTGGGAAATAATGATCATTAAAATAAATGCCAAATGTCACGAGACGGTAACCCAATAACTTTGACAAACATAAAGTGTTGCGTCAAGACACAGGAATTTAACAGCTGAAAGAGAGGTGAACGAGTCCAAAGGTATATTCAAACTCACAAGTCAGAAACAAACTTACAATGCCATGAAAAAAACGAAAAACGACAACAAGATAAACAGTATTAAAGAAAACAAAAAATGGAAATATGGAGACCGAACAACACGAACTCTAAGCACTTAGTGACCTCAGACGTTCCAGAAGGGTAATCAGATCCTGCTCCACATGTGACCCTCGTTGTATTCTGTAATAAATACAAACCCGATGGTAAGTCTAATTCAGTAGGTTACAGTCTTGAAAAGAGCTCAGGATTGTTGTTACCATTTTTGGAAGATATCATTTGACATCTGTTATCTGATTTTCCATAACAGTCAACTAACTCGTAATGTTGGCCGTTAAATATTTGAAGGGATAATTTAAAGCACAGCTAGGTATAATCCGTGTCCATGTTGTCCAAAATATTCTGTTTCGTCTTAAAAATGCATGAAATGTTTGCCACTGAACATTTAGCAACCAGTTATTCCTTTTCTTTTGACTTTGTAACATTTTACAAACATCGATATCATTTTGGTTTACCGTTATGTCAAACATGTGTCGCAGATGACAACATTACTGATATGTACAATTTTTCGTTGTCAATATAAAAACGAAGATGTGGTATGATTGTCAATGAGACAACTCTCCACATAGAGACAAACATGACACAGAAATTAACAACAATAGGTTACCGTATGGCCTTCAACAATGAGAAAATACCATATCGAATAGTCAGCTATCAAAGGCCCCGGAATAACGATGTAAAACAATTCAATCAAGAAAAGAAATGGCCTTATTTATATGAAAAGATGAACGAAAAACGAATATTTAACAAATAACCAAACGACAACCACTGAATTGCAGGCTTCTAAACAACATTCTGCTAATTTTATTTCGTCGGCAACAGATGCAATTTATTACCGGCTTCTAACTTGCAAAAATTCACATGTAGACTGATGTGATTTTGAAATTTTGGCAGGAACTCATTACTCTACGATTCACTTGAGTAAGACGTTGGTGGGTTGGTGTTTTCAATTTTACTTAAGTGAACTGTTGAACTGTCCTTATCGTAGTTGTGTTGGAGGATTTTCATTATAAATAAGACGATAAGGTATTAGTGCCAATCAGAAAACTCTCCATCCAAGTCTCAATATATAAAAAAAATAAACAATTACAGGTCCCCGCACGGCCTTTAATACGAATCCTTGATTTAGACAAAACAGCAAGCTACAAAGGGCCCCAACAATGACCGGATATGTTAAAAAATACAAACGGAAAAACCAATGGCCTAACTTGATGAAAAAAAAAAAAGAAATGAGAAACACTTACATGACGTATGAACCTCGTCAACAAACAACAACTATTGAACAACAAGCTGCGGACTTAAAATAGGTGGATAAAAATGCAGTGGGTTAATAGTTATTAAAGGTATCAAGATTATTATTAAGTACGCCAGACGCGCGTTTCTTCTACATAAGACTCATCAGTGACGGTCATATCAAAATATTTATAAAGCCAAACATGTACAAAGTTGAAGAGCATTGAGGATTCAAAATTCCAAAAAGTTGTGCCAAATACAGCTAAGGTAGTCTATGCCTTAGATAAAAAAATTCCTTAGTTTTTTTTGAAAAATTAAAAGTTTTGTAAACAGGAAATTTATAAAGACCACATTATTGATATTCATGTCAAAACCAAAGAGTTGACTAATGGGCTAGTGATACCCTCGGAGACGAAACGTCCACCAGCAGTGGCAACGACCCAGTGGTGTAAATAGTTATAAAAGATACCAGGATTATAATTTAGTACGCCTTAAAAAGTTTATTCGGGTGCCAAAATATCCCTAACCTGCGATATAAGTGTGACGTTTCAAAATAAATAAACACAATAAAATATCAATTGAAACTGCTGAACTCGATCAAAAGACTTATAAACAAAAAACAAGTAATCATACATCGAACAAACAAGTTTGATGTATGACTAAACATATAACCATTAAGGAAGTTAGCTTGTCATGTATTGGGATTTTGTCAAATTTTGGAATACTCTGGGTTTATCAATTTGAATGCCTTTTTAGAAAACTTGACCATTGACCCCGAATTTTCTTTTTATAAATCTTTAACATGTATAATGATAAGCCATCTGTAAAAAAAAAAAAATATTTTTAGTAGTTTTTGAGAACTCAAACTTTTAAATGATAAATCTATGAAAAGTCAAGTGAGAATATTTTGCCGACAAAATTTCAATGACTGATATATCTCGAAACACATTGACCTACATAATTTTAACTTGCTTTTTTTTATTCCTATCAACTATCACATATAAACAAGTTTTTTAAAAGTTAATTATTTTGAAACTGAGAAGCAAACTTCCTTTAATTTTTCATCTTTCTAATTCTACCAAATTGTTCTGAAGGGTGACTGATCACATATGTCCATTCATCAACACAGACATTTTCTTAACATTTTTGATTCAAACGTTACTAGACGACAAACACGTCTGGCCTACTCAATTTCAATCTTGATATCTATAAAATGTATAGTTAAGATAATAGGGAGCCCGTTATATATGTCTATGTCAACTTGTACAAAACATATTTGACGCAGTCGTTGATATAATACGAAAGATCAGGACCAACATTTTACGGCAGTTACATAATAATGGACAATTATCCAACAGCTGGAATAATACAGTAATTATATATTTCCTGACGAAACACGCTTTATATTACACTGTACTATGAAATGAATTTTCGTGCGAACAACACTGTTTGTCTTCATAGTATCCAAGATATTTCTAATGTCTGACTGACCGTAAGCATCTGTATACCATAGTTTCAGAAATGTATGTGAAAGGTTCTGAAAACTGCAGCATTTTCATGTGAATTTATTGCTGCTATTTGGAAAAATGCAAACACATGCAACAATGATAATCATAAACCTTTCTGCATAGTTATACGGTTTTTAATTGGATTCATATTGAAGAAATAAATACTAAATCCAAATAAATCAAGAACGTGTAATCTCACTATAGATACCAGGATTGACATTGTGTACGCCTAATGCATCTCAACAGGCTCAGCAGTGATAATCTAATTAAAAACGTAAAAAAAAAACAGATTCCATGATTATGAATTGACATTTCTGATCTCTCAGTCTTTAAAACATTTTGAGTTAAGAAAAACATTCAATCAACATGCATGCATGCAGCATGTAATGTGAGATAGTTATTTAACGACCGACACAGGTACCTAAATGTATGAGTTGGTTGTTACAGCTGCGTAGATTTATATTGCGTATGAGTCACCGTATGTATTTGAGGATGGTTTGTTCACAGCGATTGCATTTGGGGACCGCGTCTAGCTAGAGAGCCTGTATATTGACAGTTAAATGATGGGCAAATGTCCAACACCTCAGATAATATTGTCCTCATATATCTTCGGACAAAAACACGCATTCTTTTACACTTTACCATTGGACGAATGAGATCCGAACCAAATAGTTGTTTACCGACGGTTATTTAACAGCGTTTTGTTTGTTTACTGTTTATGAAAGGGCTTTGTATACGATCCGTAGGAAAATATGCCAAATGACGGATAAACAAAAGTTGATCTCGCGAGATATTTCAGTAGTAATGACTGAGACGTGAATAACATGAATAATGATAAAACATTCTCTGGAAATTGACACTTGAAGCCATTGTGACATTCCAAATATACTACAAAATTTCCTAATCGTTTCATGATCAATTATCGTAACACATGCATGATCTCTTGATGTCAATGACATTGTCTTGATTGATTTTAAACGTCGTGCGTCATCTGGCCTTTTTTACTTATTTTATTCGAGTGTCACTGACCGGTTTTTTGTATACGAAACACGAGTCATGCGTACACATTGTAATGCTGGTTTTTATTGACCACAAGTAAGATAAGACATAGATACATATCATAGCTAACGATGTCTAGGAATTTCTTAAATGCCCTGTACCAAGTCATGGAAATGGCCATTGTTATAATATAGTTCGCTTCTATGTGTGTTACATTTTAATGTTGTGTTTCTGTTGTGTCGTAGTTCTCTTATGTTTGATGCGTCTTCCTCAGTTTTAGTTTGTAACCCGGATTTGTTCTTTTCTCTATCGGTTGCTTTTAATTAGCAAATGTAAGAGGAAACGGATTCGTGATCAAATAGGTGATGATCAATTCTTCTGATATTTGAATTTTCATACAACACAGTTTAGCCTGCAGTAGAATCATTCCGAGCAGGTTATGGAGCTTTCTGGTTTTGGTCTAAATAAAGCGGACACCGAGTTCCAGCTTGATATTCTGAATGTGCTCTAAAAGACAACCATCGACAGCTCAATTGACATAGAAACTCTCCAGATATTTAAATGTAAGTACGACTTGACTTCAATTGAGGAACAATTTCCAGATTCTTTCTAACATTTTTTTTTGTGAGGGATATCACATGTATCATGAATCCGGTTTTTTAAACGATTTGTATTGATCGTTGTATTGATCGTTCGGTAGTATCATAGATTTTATGATTATGCATGTTTACATTTTATGGACTTGGCAAGGGTAAAATTCCGACGCAAAATTCTCGGTACTGTTGACATGTACCATACGTATATGATCATCCTAAAGTATTACTTGATGCGTAACCTTGTTGTCTTAAAAATCGTGTTTTTTAGATGCCAGAAAAGTCTTTTGAACTGTTCTTCAAGTGAAAATTTAAAATGTGTCCATCTGACGTGGATTATGCCAAGCCATATTGAAAAACAGTCAGATGTCTACAACAGAACGAAAAATGCTCCAAAACAACTAATTACATGATAACATCTGAAATATGTAATATGTTAAAAGAAATCCGGAAATTGTTCCTCGATTACAGTAAAAGTCGTCTTAACAAAATTACTTTAGCCTGCATCGAGTATCTTCATTTTTCTGTAATCAAACAAATAAAAGAAAAACAAAGGATATCAGGTATCCGTCCTAACAACAAAAGCAGTACAACATAACTTATAACATTCATATCAAGGAAGGAGAAACTTTGGACCTGTCTATTTTTAATGGTTTAATGATTTTTTTCACCTTCTTTCTCTAATTACCCTTATCAATATACAATCAATAAATAAGGTGCAACTCATTTCATTGATTGTTTGATGACGGTTTCATAAAGTAAAGAACTTAAAAACAAATAAAAATATGTAGTATAAATGATGTCTTTGTGATGGGGTAAGGGAAATAACTCTAGTTTTATAGAAAATTATAATCTGTTAGATTGAATAATATTTCTTCTTGTCAGTCGCAATTCTTCAATGTGTTTGTGCTTTAAATGGAATGAAATTGCCACTTTTAAAAAACACCACTTTACACATATTGAAGGAATGGAGGCATCTGACCTTAACCAGAGCTTTGAATCTCGTAATACTCTGACAGATGAATATCAGGCACTTGAAAAACAAATGCATAATTCATCAGCACCAGAACCAAGGCTGCAGATACTGACGTGACAGAAAAATAAATTGTGAATTTTATATTATGTTATTTGAATCATTGTTAAAGATAAAGTTGGCATTGCCTTTGATCCTTGGTGTTATAGGAATTTCGATTTCTTTAAAAAAAAAACTGCACAAGAAGATCACTACTTTAATCCGAAACAATGGATTTAAAAACAAATCGTGATATAGCTTTGCCTTTTCAGAATCTTAAGAATTTGTGGTAATTTCCTGACTCACAAATCAAAATAGAAATTGCAATATGACATTGATTGATTACTGTAGACATGAAAAGGTTTTGCGACAGCTTTATTGTTTGCTATTTTTAAGTCAAGATTTGTAATCATCATATCGAATCTAGTTTTTATGATTGTGACTTCTTTCCTATTTCCATATTTGCAATAAAAACACATTTCGTTTAGGTTTATTTAGTTAACTCATCACAACAATCCCTAGAATGCATGTGGCATTTATTTTGCTGAACTTGTATATATATTTGTTTAGAGGACAGGTAAAGCCCTCTTCCAGTTTCAGTATTTTCTCCCTGTCTTTAAGATCAATTTGTGGCCTTGGGCTAATTTTTGTTCTTTGTTATTATAAAACAGAAGATGTGGTATGATTGCTAATAAGACAACTCTTCTCAAGAGACCAAATGACACCGAAAACAACAGCTATAGGTTATTGTACGTTCAACAAAGAGCAAAGTAGAAACTGCATATAGTTAGCTATAAATGGCATTGAAAAGACAAATGTAAAACAATTCAAACGAGAAAACTAAAAGCCGATTTACAAAAAATAAATGAATGAAAAACAATTACATTCATGTAACACAGCAATAAATAACAACCACTGAATTTTGTCTCTTTGACATACAACTGTTTCCATCCTCAATTCTTTAAGATGCTGAAAGGGTTAATTTTTAAATAAATAAGATGTTGTTAATTTTAAATACAAAAGATGAAAACAAGCAGGGCCCTTTGATATTTATATTTGAGAAATCTAGGTTGTTTCCGCCAATAAAGAACTTCCTTAGCAACAGTGACATACATATATAATGGAAAAGGAAGGAAAGATATGATGTATCAATTCATTACAAAAAATATGCCAAACCAAAGCAAAGAATTGGTTCATTGGTTGCTGTTCTTAAATTCATAGTCATATTGCGTTCTATAAACATCCAGATACGTAATTATAGTAAACAACAATGCAAAATTATAACAATTAAGAGGCTGTCCAAGTAAATACCAGGCAAATCCTATGATATGGGAGACACAACATAATTTTTTTCCCACATTTTTGGTTCCAATGCAATGTTTATATCATACATATGTCAAAGATATTTTTTAATCATCAGTGGATGGCTCAGAAAATTAAAGTTCACTAACAATGCAACAAAATTATGTACAAAATGAAGAGTTATCTCCCCTTTTCAATGAATTTTTAGTGCTTTTTATTTCCTCTTTATTTGTTGCAGTTAATAAAAAAAAATTACTTTGAGAAAGAATGAATTTGTGATATGAAATAGATGAAAAAGTCTTGAAAAAAAAAATGTCATGTGCCATCCACTGCCTGGTTTTTCCATGGACACCCTCTTAAACACTTATTTGTGTTTAGTTATATAAAAGTAAGGGGATGTGATAGACATCATAATGAGTAAGTATTAAGATTTAAGTCACATTCCATATAATAGTCTACTCAGATGTGTATACTACATACAACATATACATATGTTGTTTGAATGCTAAAAAAAGGACATATAAGAAGTGCACAATTGACCTTCATTGTAAATGAAGGTGAAGATATCTAAGCGATAATTATGTTACTCTTTCGCAGCATTTTTTGAACTCTTGACATCATGTTAAAAGTCGAAAAAATGTAAGGATCGGAAAAAAGTTAGTTTTTCATTATTGTTACAGTAGTGATGTTGGAGGATCGCCTAATGGTTTCCTCAGTGACTTCGCCCAAACCTCTTTGATACATTATAGGGCTTGCGCTATCTAAAAGTGTTCGTAGTCGCCTTGTCATATGTTTAGAATCAATGCTTTCTAACATTATAAGCAAGACAACATCTCGTCCATGTCTTCGACGTCTTTCCTGAACCACGTCAACTACCCATTGGCACCATTCACTTTTCGCAAATTCATTCGATATGATGATTACAACTTTCCAAGATCTTTCTAAATATTTGTCAATATTTTCGGTAATGGATTCGCCAACATCGAAATCCCTATGATGAATGCATAACTTGACGCCCTTTTCTTGTTCCATTCTTCCAAGAAAAGTTTCGTGAACCCAGGAACGATCTGAGTCACAATACACTACAAATGCATGATATAGCCTGGGGTCCTGCATGATACGGATAATCGTCAGCTTCTGCTAAAGAGATATAACCCTTTTTTTCTACTAGATTGTACTCGCCATAGATAGATATAGTTTTTGATATTTGTTTGACATTTCATTCCTAACACAATTAACGTCACCAATATTATCCCAAAGCAAGCTATACATATAGCCATCGTAAACAACGGATTCCACGGTGGGCATGTTTTCTGGGATTAAAAAAAAAATAAAATCAACAAAGTTCCTACCATTTCTGACGGTTGATTACATCTATATGATAACGGGTACCGAATACATTTAGTTGGTGTGCTCTTTAAAAAATCACTGAACCATAAAAGGTCACAGTCACATGTAAACGGATTATTACTTAGGTCAATACCTCCTATTGAATGCAGCAAATTACTTGGAAATGATGTTTTATTTACGGTTTTAATCAGATTATTTGATAGATCAAGTTTTTTTAGCGATGTCATATTTTGAAATATGACAGTACCATCGCCCCAGCTTCTTATTTTGTTTGCAGCTAAACTCAGCTCCCTCAAGTTATTTAAATTGGTGAAAACGTATCTAGGAAGAATTGAGAGACTAGCTGATGATAGTATAAGTTTCTTCAATTTAACTAAAGGTGAAAACATTTTCCAAAATATTGTTTCATCGTTCGAAAGATAGTTATTAGTCAAACTGAGATATTCAAGATTAGGCGATGATGCAAATATTGTTTGTGGGTTGAACCTATCCTTATTGAAATGAAAGTTTGTATGTTCCATCGAAAGCGATATCAAAGATGAGCTATTAAAAGCGTAGTCTTCAATCTTTTTAAATAGAGAACTTCCTATATTTGATAGCGTGAAGGTTTTCAACATTTTCATTGAGGCAAATATATTGCTTCTAATTTTCCCAATGTTGATACCATCCAAGTTTAGCACTTCAACTCTTGGGAGGCATAAAAATGCATTTTTACCAATATCAGTGATGCTGTTAGAACTTATTTCTATAACTCTCAAATCTGGCAAGGCACTTGATAATATGTGATGATCTTCACACCAATTAGGAACTCGAAGCAGCAAATTGTTGTTTAGGTATATATCCATGATAGTCTTTGGTATACCGTTAACATAGATGCGTGATATTGAATTGCCAGGTAAGTATAGCTTTTTAAGATTTTTCAAAGGTGCAAATATGGAACAATTCATACTATAGATTGTATTACCCTCCATCCACAATGTCTTAAGGGAGTTTTTTTTGGAATTGCGTGAACATTCATTAGATCGAAAATGAAGAAACTTGAGATGAGTTTTTGGCATATTACCGATGGCAACTTTCAGGATATTCACGTTGAGTCTTGTTTCATAACGTATGTACAAGCTTTTCAGATATACCATTTTATTAAAGATATTAGGATGTATGTACGTAATCAAATTATTTTCAAACTCAATTTTTGTAATAACATGATCTGTAAGATTGACCAATCCATTTTCCCAGATGTGACTTAGATGGCCCGTTTATTACAACGACTTGCGTTCCGTTCGGCATTCTGGGAATATTATTTAAATCTCGACCTGAACAAATGACGACATGTTTACTTAAACACTGACAATCATTGGCACAATCGACAATGTCTGTCCTATATTCGAGCATCAAATAAAATTTAAGCCATAACCAGATGGCTAGGTCTCTTATTCTCATTCTGGAGCTAAATCCGAAAGATATAACAACATATTAAAATCACCTGTGAACATCTTTACATATCAATTGACGTCCAGATGGGACAATTCAATGAGAGTTAAAAGAGGGACATATTCTTACAAATATTTCATTTCACTTATGAACATATTCATATTTATCATAACACCTTACGAAAACATAATGTCTTACAACCGATTTAAAAAAAAGACAATATATCAATAACAAGCCTTAATTGTCTCCCTAAAGATTCCTAATGTTCAAATTTGTCAATCCTTGAAATCTATTGATAAACGAATTTGATTAGAATATATAGACACTTGTTTTTTTAAATGTCAGTTATGAGGTAACAATGACGTCATAAACTCTTGACATGCGTATATCAAGCTTAAGACTGCAGTCTTTTATGTTGTTCAAATCTCGTTTATTGATTAAAAAGATTCTATATGAGTGCCATTTTTAACATTGTTTTAAACTAAATTAGATAAGACATGGCGAAACAAAGAATATTTTGCATCTTTGAACAATTCAAAATATGTATTGAATAAGGCATTGGATCATATATATTTATATCTATTTTTGAAATGGGATCGACTATGCAAGGTTTTAGAGGGACAGTCTTCGAAAAAAATTACAGACGTTTGCATCTCTAAAATCTCTAAATGAAATGAAAAATACATGTTATAAATAATTAATAATTTTGTGAGGTGCTCATTGTTAAAGTAATAATAAACTTCATACCAAATGTCTATGTTAACAAATAATGTACATCAACACACAATTAGGTTTGGACGCCCCCACTGCAAGGGGAAGGGGTCATTCAGTGTTACTCTTGACCGTTCTTCCTTCCGTCTTTCAATCTTTCCGTCCGTCCCATTTTCGTCGAAAACAATCTTGAGCGGAAGCATTCATGTCATCAGACACATTATTTTATTTACTGAAATGAAATAAAATCATTTATTTGTTTCTGAAAAAACAAAATTAAATAGAAACTAAATACTTACACTTCCTATGTAACTGTTCTTTGTTTGTAAGAATGTATCGAAAATATTGATATTTGTTCAAGATAGTGTCAAGTATTGTGATAAACCGGCAATTGCCTCCTTATTTTTTGATAATAATATTCTTAAAAACAAAGTTTAAATCGTTGTTGTATTTGCTATAAAAGATAGCAGTATCAATGATCTAAAAAATCCGAATAACGTACGTGTATTTAAAGAATTATTGATTAAATTATCCAAAGACGACAAGATTTTAAACCTTGCAAATTAATCGATATTATTAACAATAATACTTATATTTAGATAAATATAAGCATCGGTGTTGACTTGAATATCAATTATATGGTCATTTTAATAACTTTCCTGTTTACGAAACAATGATTTTCTAAAAAATCTAAGGATTTCTTATCACAGGCATATAATGCCTAATCCGAACATGGCACAACGTTTTGGAATTTGGGTCCTCAATGCTTTTCAAGTTTGTACCTGTTTGGCTTGATAACTATTTTGATCTGAGCGTCACGGATGAGACTTATGTAGACGAAACGCGCGTCTGGCGTATACAAATATAATCCTGGTACCTTTAGTTTACCTGGATCATTTCTTAATTTTCTGGCACGGTTAACAACATTTCCGTAAAAATGAGGATGTGCTATCCCGATTGAAATAAGTCTTCTACAGACACAACCAAACTTCAAAACCAAATCTTTATATCTATGGACACATTTATTAAAGGTTTTAAGTAATTTATGGTAATGATATCCCTGGTTTAATTATTTACCAGTAATACAAAGATTACGTTTGTTAAAATCAAAAAAGTCACAACAGACACGGGCATAGCAAACAAGCTGTGAAATAAAAACACCGTAAGATGGTACCAAAGGAACATCAGCATCTAAAAAATATTGCGTTGGATAAAAACCGCAATTTTTATACGTCTGCATGTAAAACAAATTTCGTTGTAGAAGGGTCTAAAAACAGCACAAACAACATTTTCCAAAAGATCAAAAAAGTGAAAAAGTATATTTTAACAAAACGCATTAACGATTAACAGGTCGAACAACTGATGTTTTTTTAATATATTCCTTGATTTTAATGTGGTCTGGTTTACAGTTTATATTTTAAAATTTATCTTTTGAATTATTAAATTTGCCAAACCTTAAACTCTCTGTTTATTTCTATTCAGTTTCATTCCAGAAAGGCTTCCAAAAGTTTCAATGAAATTGAGGGCTATATTTATATATTTGCGTATTTTTACACACATTTACAATTCACTATTTTGAGGTACACTTTTGATATGCATAAAAGTTATGTTTGACCTTTCCCATTTTATCGAAGAACACACCGAAGGTGATCTAGGGGTGTCAGGATTGATCAAATGAAAGACCAACCGTAGTGAGGTCTTTCGTTGGGCAATCCTGACACCCCTAGGTGTGTTCTACGAAAAGAAAAACTTTAAAATATGCATTATCTGACTTATATACGGTTTGCTATATTTTGTTTCTATTTAATTTGTTATGACATTTCTATCGCAAAAAAGTGAATATTTTCTCAACAATTTTAATAAAATTGAATGAAATATTAAGAACAATTTCCTGTAGAATAACCTAACCTTTTTTAATCAGGATATAATTATAATCCCGAATGGACCGCATCAAATGAAACTCGTGTGTTTATTTTGAAATCTTCTGCAGACTGGAAATCACGAAAATGATTATCAATTGTTACGGCCTGAAATCGCCTTAAAATTGTAGCCAACAAAATATACAAATCAAAAATAAAATTTAACAAGATTCATTTTACAAAAGTTTACAAAAAGTATTACACAAATATTACTGTCAACTTAACTGTCAAAATAGTTCCTAGCATACTTAGCTTTCTGTTTGAACACATGTTTTTATTTTTTTTCAATTTTATCAGCTTGTTTTTGACAATTAAGTTTTTCACAGTTTTCTTTATTATAGCCAAAGTTCTTTCGTCCAATTGATTCTTTCGAATTTATCGTTAGTATGTTAAAGTCTGCATAGCCATATTCCTTCAGTTTTTGTTCTATTAATTCTAAGATTGAGCCAATGTTTCTATTAAGTTCATGACTAAAGATATTTCCTTTTTGGATTTTAAAAATAAGGTTGTGTCGTCAGCCAATTGACATATTTTAATACTACAGTCTTTTCCTTTTAATTTAATTTGGAACCCTTTAATATTTTTCTCAGATCTAATTCTGCATGCTAGTGCCTCCACTGCTAGTACAAAAATCAAAGCGGACAACGTACATCCTTGTCGAATTCCACGACAGATCTGAAAGGGGTTTGATATCCACCAATTATTTACAATGCACCCTGAAATACCATTGTATATAGTCTCAGCCCAGTGTATTAAATCTTTTTAAAATCCAAATTTGTTTAAAAAGCTTTTGAGAAATCTAGAAATAAAATTGCTCCTTCTACATTTAAGTTTTCAGCATAGTCAATGACATCTTGTATTTGTCTTATATTAAAACCAATGTATATATTTTTTACATAGCCTTCTGGTCGGCATTACCAATATTGGGTAGAACGTTTTTTTAGTCTTTGTGCAAGTGTATAAGCAATAATTTTAACATCTACATTAAATAAAGTTATTAGCCTATAGTTGTCCAGAGATTTTGAATCATTCTTTTTAAAAATCAATGAAATTGCCCCCTTTTTTTGCGAATTTGTCAAACTTTTCTTGTGATATGTCTCATTATATACTTTGGTTAGTATCTTTTGAATTTGGAGCCAAACTTTTCTATAGAATTCTACATTTAGTTCATCTAAACCTGATGCTTCATTTTAAACACTGCGTCTGTAATTTCTTCTCATGTCACTAGCCCTTCTAAACTATTACTTTCTTTTATAGATTACTTTAGCCGTATTTGGCACAACTTTTTGGAATTTTGGATAGTCAATACTCTTCAACTTTGTACTTGTTTGGTTTTATAAATATTTTGATTTGAGCGTCACTGATGAGTCTTATGTAGACGAAACGCGCGTCTGGCGTACTAAATAATAATCCTGGTACCTTTGATAATTATTTACACCACTGGGTCGATGCCACTGCTGGTGAACTTTTTGTCCCCGAGGGTATCACCAGCCCAGTAGTCAGCACTTCGATGTATCTGTGTTGACATGAATATAAATAATGTGGTCATTTTTATAAATTTCCTGTTAACAAAACTTTAATTTTCGAAAAAAACAAGGATTTTCTTATCCCAGGTATAGATTACCTTAGCCGTATTTGGCACAACTTTTTGGAATTTTGGATACTCAATGCTCTTCAACTTTGTACTTGTTTGGTTTTATAAATATTTTGATTTGAGCGTCACTTATGAGTCTTGTGTAGACGAAACGCGCGTCTGGCGTACTAGATTATTATCCTGGTACCTTTGCTAAATATTTATCAGATAGTTTTTTTTCTATTTAGTATTTTGAATATACTCTTTAGTAATTTACCATTTTCTACATAAAACAATGTCTGTACCAAGTCAGGAATATGACAGTCGTTATCATTTCGTTTGATGTGTTCGAGTTTTAGATTTAATTTGCCATTTGATTAGGGACTTTCCGTTATGAATTTTCCTCGGATATCAGTGTTTTGCTGATTTAAATTATTGCTTATGTATTGTGTACGTTCATTCGTGAATAATTGTGTCGTTCGGTCATGCGTTGAACATTTTTCTTTATTTGAATTCTTCCGACTCGTTGTTTTACAATTAATGGAGTCCTAACAATGATCAATGGCTAACTTATATTTCATAAAGACTCTCTTAGTTGTTCAAGTGGCAATCCCACCTCATTTTTTTCTGTTTATATTATTACACTTTCAAATAATTAGAGGCTAATACGTTACAGCGATAGTTGAATCATTTCTGAAAAATATGTATAGCTATAACATTACCAAACAGATGGATGCCGTAAGAGCCGGCTCTGTTAATCCGGCGCACCTGACATTGATCCCGGTTTTTGTTGGGTTATATTCCTCAGTTATTAGTTTCCTAGGTTGTGTTTGGTGAGTTTTTTTGTTGTTTTTTTTTGGGGGGGGGGGGGCGGCAGATTTGAAATAATAACAATAACTGAAGTAGACTCATAGCAATTTTCCTGCAGACTAAAATTTCCATGAGAAAGAATTGGTTCGGTTCATTTTTCCCATCAGCCAATGTATACAAACATCATAAACTTAGTCTTCTGTGCACGATTTTATCATTTTTTTCGCATCAATTTCGTATAATCGTCAATTTTTTTTTAATCGGTCAGTGTTATTGTGAAAATATGGCAGGTGATTAAAGTTCGTGTTTTCAAGCCGAAGTTTAACGATTGTCACCTGTTTGTCAACAAACAACAAAAAGCATGGATATTGAGCACGTGTTTAACATGTACAATCAGATAGTAGTTTATTTTAAGGACATCCATGCGTATTGCGATTACCGGATTGTTACGAGATGGGTCACACTTACGTCACTTTGCATACGGAAAATATGTCGGGAAATTGCTTCCTGGAAGGTCCCTAAAGCAATTAAAATAAAGTAAACTTCTTCTAAATATGAACAAATTAAAGAATTTTCTTCAGAAAAAAGTATCTGTTTATAATGAAAACTATCAATTGAGTTATAAAAAACATATGCATTATTTTTTTCTAATTTGAGGTTTCTTATGACTTTAAGAATACAGACATGAAACACCCCTGGGTGTTGAAACAGTAACAGATTGCGATGTACTCATATTGGTGAAAATGCTAGAAGTTTAAATGCGGACAACCACAGTTCTCCTCTGCACTTATGTAGAAAGGAACTAAACGGAATAAAATGAGTTAAAACTTAAGATAACCAAAATGTAGCTGCATTCGCTCTTTTCCATTTACTTCTTTACAATGATTTGTAAAGAACATAATTATGAGTAAGTAATAGAAAGAGAAAAAAAAACAATCGGACGATGCTGACGAATTAGGGTTTAACGTCCTGTGACAAATATCATGTGAATATGAGAACGACAACAAGTTATACGAACCCTGTGTTGTATTAGAAAGACAATTTCAGTCGGATTTGAGTACGTGCTACTTTGAACAGACACAAAAAATTAAGGCTGATTGGAAACATTAATAATAAATTCATGCATCTTCCAGCGGCCAATTCATATCACGATATATTGAAGTGACACACCCTTTAATAAAATGCAAAGAAAGTCAAAATAAAAATGCTCTTACTAGAAGGATACTGTTGCACCGTATTGTCAAATTGTTTTTACTCAATAACATCTCATTCTAACTTATGAGAAAAAGCGGTTGAAAAACGGATTGATGTTGGATGCTTAGATGTAAGGTTGAAATTTGTATAGTTTATACACCGATAAATTCCTTCGTTTTTATGTATTGTTTGTGAGTGCATTGGTCCAGTTCATATACCTACACATGTAAACCCGTTAAAAACGCGTTTAATCCTATAACATTTACAGGATAAATGTCATATACGAATTTTATATTCAGTTACGTAGTGAATTATTTTCTATTAAGATGTGTGCAAAATCTGCACTAGATTAAGATAGCACAATACAAAAACAACTAAATTTTATCAAAATTTCATTTTCAGCTGTTTTTGTTACTTTTTAATATTCCAAAACCACAGAAGAAAAATTTATTTACATATCTTGCACTGTTAATGAGTTTTGATGATAATTAGTTTTATAAACAAATGCACGTGTCTGACTGATACAAGATAGAAACATGTGGGCAGTACTTTGTGGTTTATCAATAGAATCATTTGACAGCTTTATGACCACTGACCATCAATAAAAATAACAGTTATGAAAAAGAGGTGGATTAGGGATTTATGAAAAAAAGAAGTTATTGAATTCCAAATAAAAATACATTTCTTTATTGGAGCTGCCAGGAGAAAAAAACCCAACTATTACATGTATTAGGAGATATAGAGAGAATCAAAATATAAATGTACAGATATTAAACAGATATAATTGTACAACAATTAATGTTTCTGATGTTTATACTAGAATATCTTAAGGAGAATATTGAAATATGATGTAAAAAAGAAGATGTGGTATGATTGCCAATGAGACAACTCTCCACAAAAGACCAAAACGACACAGACATTAACAACTATAGGTCACCGTACGAATTCTTTTTGAAAGAAAATACAAATTGAATATTTCATTATGAAACTGCAAAAAAATGAAAAACAAATGTACTTAGTTTGTGTAAAACACCTTATTGTCATTGTATACAATTACAATTTTAGAAATCCCCCATATGGATCATCTAGACTGACCAACTGATCATTTTGTGTACAAAGCATAACTTACTTTTTGTAACAATGCAAAAATCAAAACATATTATTTTATGTACTAAATGAATAATAGCCATATTGAAGAAAGTAAATGCAATGTGTACTTAAACTTCTGAGATCATTTATAGTAAAGGTTTATCATGGTAGGTGGAGTTTTGACCATATCTGTAGCAACTGACTTCCAGCAAGGTCACTAATGATATAAAATCTCCCGCCAGATCTGATTTTTGTTGCATAGGGTGTGCATTTCTTTATATATATTTAGAATTGCTGAAATGGAATCCTTTCTTACTGGTCAAAACCTAATTGATTTATGATTAAAGGCTAATCCTGAAGTATCCCCATGGTACATGTGTGAATTATATTGAAGTTAATGGGGTACAAGTGGGAAAATTCTTTTTTAATCAATTGTGACACATTCATTTTTGTCATGAAAATGTAGTTTTAAATGAAATTAGCTCCTAAATAGGTGTCCCTATATGCCTAATTTTCACACATGTTGTTCCTTGACCAGTTATCTTCAAAACCGTGTCTCAGATTTCCAAAAACATCAATAGAACACAATTTATACCCAATTGAATTAAGTGATCTCTTATGAATTGAGGTTTCAAACTTCATTGGCGGTTTATGAGAGAATGAAATACAATATGAAAAATCTGAGACACAGTTTTGGAGGTCAAACTGTGCTGCACAAGAATCTATAAAATATTTTGGGATGCTATACATAACAAAGAGGCTAATATCATTCAAGTGTGGACATCACAATATAGCAACTAATTACATAATAATTAATTATTGTAATAATTATGTCATAATAAAATTATCACCTTTGAAAGATTAATCTTTGTTCTTTGTTTTGGTACCTCATTTATAAAATTCAAAGTTGAAATGAAGAAATTACATCAGTTTATAGTTGTCTGATTGGGGGTGAAAAAATCTTTGTATTGTGCTACCTTAATTTGATAGTTTGATATACACTGATATACATTAAAAAAAAGTTTAATGTTTCTCAGTAAATATATGATTGATAACCTATGTCATAATCCTTCACTGCACTATACGGGTAACAATTCACCAAAATAACGTACACCTCCCAGCTGAATTCAGACGCAATTTCAAATTGTAAATAATTACTAAAAATGTTCGTGTATCTGGAAATGAAAAGGTTCAGGTGAATCCCTTTTAAGGAAGTCGGTAATAATTATTCAGTGAGAAACCGTAATAGTTGATGCGAAATAAATAAAATAAACGTAGTGCAAGCTTTTTTTCTTGCATTGCTGTCTGAAATTGCCAGCTCCAAAAATGTCAATTCCGTGAAATGTTTGCCTACATGTTTATTAACCGTACAAACAAATTTAGATAGATATCCCGTACTCGAAATTAAAATGTTACATTTGTTAAGATTGGAAGGATAATGTAACACAGCAATACAATAGACAGCGGACAACAACATGGCAATATGAGATAACGGAAATAGAAATAACTTTCCATATATACTATATTTTCACTGAACTTTAAATTTATTTAGGGGCCAGCCGAGGAACACCCCCGATTGCGGGATGTTCACTCTGCGTTAAAGATTCATTGGTGGCCTTCAGCTGTTGACTACTTTGTGGTCGAATTGTTGTCTCTTTGACGTATTCCCCATTTCCATTCTCAATTCTATATTTTGTACTGACATGGTAGCGGTTTTTTTTCTTAGAATACTGTTTGATACGCACATTTTTTTATTTTATCTCAGACTTTCGAGTAACTCTTTCTAATAAATGATATAAATTTATTTTATTTTTTGTTTAGCAGGTGTCTTAATATAGTCATAATAGTTAGGAGTTCACATGTAAACATGCCATATAAATCTGATGACTTTTAATATGTTAGTTTTTTTTTCTTTTCTTTCCGTTTGTTGCTAATGGGACTAATATATTCTTAAATTAGTTTTATGCACTTCTCCTCTTTGAATTTAACTTCAGGTTTGGCATTTTTATTATATCTTTTCAATATATGTATCCCGTATATAGAATTGTAATATATTGAATTAAATTATCAACTTGATTCCTTTTGATAGCTATTATGCGTGTGTTTCGCTATGCTATATGTTCTCCCATTTATTTGTATTGTAGTCCTGTCATGTAATGTTTTCATTTAATGTTATATTTTACATTGCCATAAAAGCAAGACGTTTTGCTAGCCACAAAACCAGGTTCAACCCACAATTTTTTTCTTAAAATGTATTGTTCCATGTCAGGAAAATTGTCATTGTTATATTATAGTTCGTTTTTGGTTTTGTTACATTTTAGTGTTGTGTCGTATTTCTCCTCTTATCTCTTATATTTGATATGTTTCCCTCAATTTTAGTTTGTAATCCCGTTTTTTCCCCAATCGATTTATGAAATTCGAACAGCAGAAAACTACTGTTGCCTTTATTTACTTACATAATATTTAGCAAAACCCTTAAGATTGGTTTTTGGTCCTCCGATATTTTAGTAAAATTAAACAGTTGGACAAAAATGATCTTTTCTTATTTCGCTTATCAAGTCGTTCCCTGAATACTGCCTCGCTTTTTTTAAGGTTTGAACACAAAGTATGCTTAATTTATTTTGTATTTCATTCAAAATCAATCATTTTACATTGTACTTTTTGTCACGTACTACAGTTATATTGTAATGGCGTTTAAAAAACTTGACCAGGTTTCTTCCAGAATAATAATTTAAATAAACAATGCTTTCGGGACATTAAAAGTGACGTTATTTATTAAATTACTGTACTTAGGTGGATGACTGTAACATTTTTTTCCTTTTTCCTTTTTAGACCTCTGCCAACCCATCAAAGTTTTTATTATGATCACCAATTTTTACCCTGTTTTGATATAATGCCAGTATTCCGTGACTACATTTTAACAATAGCCTTGTAGTATTAAAAAAACCAACTAAATGATACTCATATTGTTTTTTGTAGACTTGCTTTATATACAGCTTTTTATAATGTATCGGTCCTTTTTCTTGTATATATTGTTTTTTGTTCACTGAATAGCACTAAAGGAAAGTTTACTAAAGAGACATTCAAATTCATAAGTCGCGAACAAACTGCAAACGCCATGCCAAAAAGAGAAACAGCGAAAAGACGACTCACAGCACAGAACACATATAATAGAAAACTTAATAGGGAGCAACACAATCCCCAAGTGAGCCTGTTTTTATGGGGATTATGTAGTGTTACTCCTGTAAGTACAAACCCGTAGATAAGACTTCCTTTTTCTGGTCATGACAATTAGAAAATAGACGTCATCATCTGTTGAACAAACATTCGAT
The DNA here is from genome assembly GCF_963676685.1 of Mytilus edulis. Classification (NCBI taxonomy): domain Eukaryota; kingdom Metazoa; phylum Mollusca; class Bivalvia; order Mytilida; family Mytilidae; genus Mytilus; species Mytilus edulis. Next base: position 65,468,984 of record NC_092355.1, on the reverse strand, counting down.
GAAATTCAACTATCTAGTGATGGTGTCAGTAAAAGTTTCGAAGGTGGATCATTTCAACTTCAGTACTTGGAAATCTTGGTTTGATGACTTTCTCAAAAATATGAAACCTCTCTCAAGGACATTATGATGAGACATGCAAGCTCTAGAATACCGTTACAACTGAGACATATATACTCTACATGCAGGCGCTGCTTGAATGTTGGTGCATACCAATGAACAGTTAACAATTTGGAAGCTGCAATCATTTATTTTGTCGTTAACTTTTGTTTTCATCCGACTCTTATTGTCAATTTCAAGATAAAAGGTACACTGGACTGTATCTGTTATCTGTTACTTTTGTTATTTTATGTTCAATGGGAAAGGTGTGTTCAATATAAGTTTAATTCTCAAAAACCTTTTTAAAAAAACTAATATTCCAAGAGTTGTGTATGTGCTTTAAAAGCACCCAAATTGCAATACAATAAAAACCAGGTTTGTTCATAATTAGATATAGGAAGATGTGGTTTGAGTGCCAATGAGACAACGCTCCATCCAAATAACAATTTAAAAAAAACAGTAAACCATTATAGGTCAATGTGCGGACTTCAACACGGAGCCTTGGCTCACACCGAACAACAAGCTATAAAGGGCCCCAAAATAACTAGTGTAAAACCATTTAAACAGGAAAACCAACGGTTTTATTTATATAACAAAAGGAGAAACGAGAAACACGTATAAATTACATAAACAAACGACAACTACTGTACATCAGATTCGGGACTTAGGACAGGTACAAAATTTGCAAGGGGATTAAACGTTTTAATGGATCCAAACCTTCTCTTTTTTCTGAAACAATAGCATAACATCACAACATAGAAAAACGCACGATAAAATATCAATTGGCAGACTTAACTCAATAAAAAAACGTAAATTAAGCATAAGCATTTAATTACAAACGATCCGTCAGATTATCCGTTATGGAATAACCGTTTCACAAATGATATCGGATATGTTTCTTACGTCGTAACTACAATCCCCTTCCCTTTCATGAATGTGACCTACCGAATTAAACTATTTACCGGATTTGTAATCACATAAGCAACACGACCGGTGCCACATGTGGAACAGGATCTGATTACCAATCCGGAGCACCTGAGACCACCCCTAGTTTATGGTGGGGTTCGTGTTGTTTATTCTTTAGTTTTCTATGTTGTGTCATGTGTACTATTGTTTTTCTTTTTGTCTTTTTCATTTTTAGCCATGGCGTTGTCAGTTTGTTTTAGATTTAAGAGTTTGACTGTCCCTTTGGTATCTTTCGTCCCTCTTTTATAATGACAACTCAAATGAAAAAACCGACAAATGTCGATTTGACAAACAATTTTCACCAAGCATGCAAGAAATTAAAAGCTGATAAAATGAAACATTCAATTATCCGTGAGTTCACTCAACTGTTCCACTGGATTTAAATGTTTCTGTCTCACTAACAGTTGCCAAATTTATTTAATGCTAATAAAATGAAGAAGATTTTTCTACACACTGAATATAGTTTACTAATAACATAAAGAACAGTGAATCAAGAAAACTAATTATCATTAACCTATATATATATAGGCGTAAAAAATAATTTTCAAATGTGCAGATGTATATATTCATTAAATAATATAGTAAAATAAGGAAAAGTTAACAGTTCCATTATATCGATTTCATCCTTCAATTGGGACTCTTCAGGATAACTGATGTAGTGTCGCTATAGAAGACGTCGTTAAGGAGGTTTGTGACGTTCCGGCATTGTTCGTTATTAGAAATTCTCTGGATTAAATCTCAATCGGAATGTTTTTATGAAATATCGTTCCATCTCTTTTTCTATAATTATGCTTCTTCTCGTCTACATTTATAAATAGTCATTATTTGAAAATGTTTTTTACCACAAGTGTCAAGATGGGCATTAATTGGGGAATTTCTCTACTGTGGGTGTTTTATTTGTTCTTTGTGAACTCGCACCCGTTCACAGAGGCTATTCCCTGTCTGTCCAATATAATTTTCGTGACAACCAGGACATGTGACGCAGTAAATAAGATTTGTTGTCTTACAAGTCATATTGCCGTTTACATGAATTTGTTTTGCCATCTTTAAATGAATTCATTTTACCCGTTTCTAAATATTTTATATCTTGACCGCAAACACCGCATCTTGAATCCCCGCAAGACTTTATTTCAAAGTCACTAACCTTCGGTTCGAACCGTCCTCTGGTTAAGCGTTTCTTTAAATTTGTAGGTTGTCTTCGGCTGTAGAATAAGTTTCCTTCCGGTATCATTTTTTTCATAGTTTCACTTTCATGAAGAATCGGAAGGTTTGATTCAATTGTATTTAAAACGTTTGGTAAATACGGGTCATGTGTACTAACAAATGGTATTTTTTTTTAAGTTTTCATCCGTGTTTTTCACTTTCGGGGTTTGTTATTCTTGAAGTGACAGTAGTTTAGATTTTCGAATTCTACTTTCAATTAGACCCTCTGGGTATAACTGTTGTGTCAAATAGCCTTTTAATTCCTTCAAACGTACTTCTCGAATGTTATTGTACTTAAGCACAAATCCGCCTGGCCATACAGTAAGGTATATTTCGTTTTGTATGGGACGGATGACACGAACGAAAATTTAAGTATTGATTGGTGTCTGTGGATTTATAATAAATATCAAAATTTTCATATTTTCCAACAATTTTAACAGGACGAGTACAGAATTCGGGTTAAAATGTCAATACTTTGTATAACCACCTCTTGCATTTATGACCGCCTGACACCTCAGTCGCATGGAATCAATAAGACATTGAATAAAATCTTGAAGGATGTTGTTCCATTCCCTGAAAAGTGTTGTTCGGAGCTGAGCTAGCTTTCCCCATGTTTCCGGTGGATTTTGACTATTTCGGATACGTCGTCCAAGTTCGTTCCAAAGATGTTCAATTCGTGATAAATCTGGAGACATTGCTGGCCAAGGCAACACAGAAATATGGTTATTCTCCAAAAAGGTCATCAAAATGTGTGCCACGTGACAACGGGCGTTGTCCTGCTGAAAACGTGGTTAAAACAATGTCTTCGGAGAAACGGGAGGACAACTGGAGCCAGAATTTCGACCCTATACCTTATTGCATTTAGGTTATCAACGATGATGTTGAGCTCGGTGCGTTCCTGGTAGGTAATTAGGCCCCATGCCATGATGCCGCCAACACCAAACCGATCTGTTTCTTGCACCATTCATCAGCAAATCGTTGATTGCGTCTCCGGTAAACCCTGGTTCTGTCGTCGCTAAATTCAAGTTGAATTTAGATTCATCGGTAAAAAGGACCTGTCTCCATGTTTGCCTATTTCATCGGATCCGCACCCGTGTACATTGAGGTTGCGCCATCCTGTGACACTGCTTAAGGATAGGTCCCTCTAATGGACGACGAGCTCTTAGACAAACTTGACGAAATCGGTTACGAACTGTTTTAGCAGATATTCTATTGGCATGTCCGTGGGTTTGTCGTGCAGTTTGTGACGCGTGTACAAATAGAATCCGGAGATGAATGATGCGGATGTGTCTGTCCGGACGTAACGTCGTTTCAATTAGCCTGCCACTACGAGGGCTATCATGTGTTGTGCTAGTATCTCTAAGACGAGTCTCAAGCCTTGCAATAGTCATTCTTGAGACATTCAAATGATTTGCAACCTGCACTTGAGTCGTTCCTGCTGCTAACACCCTAATAGCTCGTTCTCTCTCATTTTGGCGTGGACGGGGCATTGTTTTACGTGTAAATTTTTCAATTTTTTAATGCGACCGTTTGTTAACAATCGTGTGCAACACAAACAATGACAAAAAGAATAACTCGATTCCAACTCTATACAGGTAAATTTAAAAAAAAAACGCTTATTTGTTTGAAATCAGAAAATGACGTCACGTCATTCCCGATATTTTATAAATTAGTAAATATGATAGATAAATCATTCAGGTTACTAGTTTTAATCATGAAAATATTTGAAATTAATATATGTGATATTTTCAAATTAAAAACCAATGTAAAGTTTCTGTTTTTGCATAGTATATTTAAAGGTGGATCACGATTAATTTAATGGTGCAATCTCTTAGACAAAGGCGTTAAAACAAATTTCAAATAAGCTTATGAATATAAAAAACAGTGTTACTCAGGTTGAAGTCAGATGTACGCTTCAAACAAAAAAATATACCTTAAAATAATTTTAAACACACACAAATAATTAACCTATATTTGAATGTAGTAACACATTTTGACACGAAAATTCAACACTAACCAATGAACCATCGAGATGAGGTCTGCAATGTAGATAATATGATACCATTGACTTATGCACAGGGGTAATGGTTTTATGCTACCTGTCAGATGGACACGTACATTTCACATTTATTTCATATACCAACTATAGTATACCTTATGAAAATAGTGTCTGCAAAACGAATCAAAACTAGCAAATAATAACATTGTCAAATTAAAAATGCAAATTAGGCCAATATCAGACAAAGCTTGCCAGTGTGACATTACACCTTATGATCATTCCATACACCATATATAGTGTATCTACTGCTTGTATTAATAGTATCTGCGAAATGAACCCTAATTATGTAATTTTAACTTTTATTACTGATACATGGAATAAGGTTAAGGTAAGGTGAACTCTGTTTGATACATATGTAGACCTTGCAAGAAATCCTTAGAAAAATTACTACTCACGATAAATATGCAAATCACCTAAAACAAAGCAGTCAATGAACTATTAAAATAAGGTCAGCCTCTTTCCTGTTATATATATTGGCAGTTCCGTATGGAAATCGATGGAGGTTATATTGACTCATGCTATGACGAATGAGCGATCATAAAAGACACTAACAGAAAGCAGTATATCCCCTCTTTTTTAAAGGGAAACAAATATATAAAGAAAAAATAATTTCAATTGTGCTATTTTTTTTTATCTTTGTATAACCGCATCATTATAATTAAAAGGTAACTGTTATTATCACACGTTCATTATAAAGTACTAGCTACTAAATATCACCATGATCATTATAATGAACAAGCAACTATGAATATCCTTCAATCAATGTCATCGGTTTTTTTCTGTTTTCTATTCACTCTCAAGGATCTAAAAAAGAGAAACAAATAGTTTTACACAATGTCCCCAACCTTTTTATGAAAATTTTCTGATATTAAAAAAAAACATTATGAATGTAAATGCCATATTCACGACTGTATTATCTAATGTCATAACGGGAGAGAGAATATTTATCTTATGTGTAGATTATGAAAGACACGTGTAGGTTTGTCTCTTTTTAACTGTTTCACTTTCTAATAAAATTTACAGAGCATGTTTTCATATTCTGCATACACTAATCTGGTTATACCCAGTTCTACTTTTCGTTTAGTATTTTCAACAAATTGTTGAAAGTGTTTACCATTGCCAAAAAACCCGACAATCCAACTTACAAGCTTCAAAAAATATTGCAAGCCAAATTTTTACTTAAGTTGTGTAAGTCTATAATGAGACGGAATTATGATTGTCGATTGATTTACTCAATGTGTAATCTTCATGATATATTTATAACTACTCAAGGATGTTTAATTCAAACGTACATGAGACCAAGAGAAGGCACTATGAAAATAAGGTAAAAATCTTTTCACTGTACAATTAGTTTAACACCAACCTATTGTTGGATTTTTGAATTGCTTCTCTTGGTATTTTGCATGTTTTATGGATTTGCCTTTATTGATATCTGTAGAATTTATGTAAATCTATTTTAACTCTTAAGGTTCAAAACCAAATGCATTTCATGCCTTTTAATACAGTAATGCACATGAATTTGGTATGGTTGAGTAAATTTTGATAAATCAATAATTCAGATAACTCGAATGTCCCACACCTGTCGATTTATGCAGCAGAAGTAAAATTTAAGTCCATTTTTGTTTTGTTTTAAATAGAGTAATAACCATGTTACTTACTCTTACAATCAATTAATTTGTTTGTTAAAACACTTTAAATGTTATAATTCATAAGAAAAAAACGGCAACTTTATTGTATTTATTGAAAAATAGGTGTTATCTTTAATGTTTTCTTACATCAAATTCTTTATGGAATATTTCAAAAACTTAATTAAAAACTTTTTTTACATTAAAAAATAAAACGTTAAATATTGTTCACTTGTTATCCACATAGCCCAATAAATGTTTGAAAAACATTATAGGATTAACAAAATTTTCTTCTAGAGTTATTGATGTGTAAAGCAGGGCTCTTAATCACAAACTTAACATAAAAATCCTTCGGACTTTTATTCAGTTTGTGAGTTGATCGCCCTTATAATGCTTAAGTCAAATAATCGGTTTTTTTATTAACATTTTTTTGTGTAAACGCTACTATAAAAACCATCAAATGCACAATTGACATGCCGTAACTAAGGAGTTGGTCGCCATATTGACTTTCTAAAATCCACAAATGTTCGTAAAATGCAACGGAATCTAAAATGGAATAACACCTACCTCGAAAACTTCATTTTAATGAGGTATTATCTGAATATGAAGCGTGCAAGTATTTAAATAATATATCTAATGTAAGTTTTCATTCGTATGACGTCGTGTTTTGCCATGACGTAAATTCGCCAAATCATTCATAAAATTTCGCGGACTTTTGTTTGAATTAAAATTTGATTCATTTTCGAAGCTTTAGTGTATTTATTTTATTTCTTTTTTTGATATATATGCAATAAAATAGTCACAACTGAAATGCATTTTTTTTTATCTCAATTTGCTGAAAATCCAAGGATTACTGCAAGCTTGTGTACCGCGCATTAAAAGATGACAAAAGTAGTTTCGGAAACATGGTTTATCGAAGTGTAACCTTAGAGAAAATTTCTAGTTGACCAATTATAAATATAGATATAGATATGCAAATCATATAAGAATTATAGCTATGTATTTTATCAAAGTTATCTGTTAATTTGGTTATCTGTGAGATTTTACTTTGACTTAAAACTATCACAAAGACCATCTTGATAAGTTAATACGTCTCAGTAAGTAATAAGTTCTTATCATGAAATATGGATTATTTGTATAATGCAAATATTATATAAATTAAACGCGATGTAAGGTATACATCTATGACACTACAAATTAAAGAAACCAAACTGAAAGACATAAACATATCAACATAGTGTGACGGACCACATGCAGGGATTAACGACTTATACATGTTAAACATGCGATATGAAGCATTTATCTACAATTCATTTTCAAACTAAATTTTTACTTTAAGTCACTTAATATTTACCGACGAATATAAGCATCTGATGCAGTACAATTGGTGCCATCAATGGTATCAAAGAACAAATAAATTTTCTTAACGATTGTAAATAAATATTTCTTTACAAGTTATCGTGTTTAGATATAATTTTGTACCAGCTTATTTCTCCCATGATAATTTTGAAGTATTAAACATTTTAAATCGATTGTTCGCTCGATTGTTGTTGACAAATCTCTAGTGACATATATCAAAGTTTCAAATGCAAAATGAATTTAGTAAGAAATGGTCGATTAATTTCAAATGCAAAATGGGAAGACATTTTTCCATTCAGTATAATACCTCTTTGGATGTTTGTCGGTTTTTTCCCCATTCTGTATTTAGATCGTTTTTTTTTATATTTGAAAAAAAACACGCAACATCATGTAACCATAGTTTGTTCTCTTTATTTAATGGAAATGGAAACATTGATCCATTAGTTTAAGTTTAACATGAAAAGGAAAATATCTCATGAATATTCATGATAACGACAATAATAAATTAATACTTACTAGTACAAGTACCAGATTTGAGAATGATATCATCAATAGCAATGTCACCCTGGTCACCATTCCCCCGAGTCGCTCCAATGCTGATCTATAACAACACATTTGTAAATGGTATTGCAATACACTGTCACAAACTATATTAAATATGTTGGTACTAATTTTTCATTTTTACGTTTTAAATAAAAACTTTTTTATAGATGTATTGTTAATTGTAATTAGGTCTTTCCACTTTTCTTTGGAAAGACCTATTGTTTTTCTTCTAATTATTTGTTTTTTTCTTCCGCCTAATTTTGTTCTTGCGATAAACATTTGTTTCGCAATATGTCGCTTTGATATTTGGTATATGATATCGAACAGTTTATGCGCTTTTGAAATTTACCCTGCGTAACCGAATACTATTCTTTGTAGGAGTTATCTCCCAAACACTGTTTTCCTTGTGCTCACAACTCCTTCGCAACCGTAAAAGATAACGACAAATTTATTTTACAAAATTGCTCGTTATATCCTTTGCATGATTTGTCCTATTTTGACCGAAGCAATATGATCTCTCCATATGAGAGTTATTTCCCCTTATGCATCTGATATAAGTGATATGCATTTCTATCTTATAAACCATAAGTGATAGAGACCTAGGATCTTTTGATTTGAGGTCCTTGATCCAAAAAAATGAAAATTAGGTCAAGGTCACAAGGTCATATTCTAATATTTGAATTTGGCTTATTTTCACTTATATCCAAAGACCGTATAAGATATCAACAAATTATTTTTACTAAATTGTTAGTTGCAACGTGTCGTAACACATAAATTTTTATTACAAGGGCACGTTGAACGTAAAAGGGAGTTTTCTCCCCTCTTGTATTTAAAAATACGTGTTTGGTGATATAAGTCATTAACCAAATATAATTAAGACCTATGGTCTTTTGATTTGAGGTCCTTAGTTCATGACCTTAAAATTGATCTCAAGGTCATAGCTTAATTTGACGTTCTAGATTTTGACCTTTGCTTTTATTTTATATGTATACATGATAAAGCTATGAAACTTTTGGAAAAAGGTATCAAACCATTTAACCTTGAAAGAAACAACCGGAAATGACCTTTTGTTAACCGGAAGTAGCTATTTTTTGTACTTTATTAATATAAAAGTATATAGAACCAGATATTTTTGGAATCAGTGTCAAGTAAATATTCAAATATAATCGTAAGTAACATTTTTCAAACCAGAAGTAACAAATTATCTCCCTTATTTAAAAAAAATGTATGGAAACCAAATATTTTTGGAATCAGTGTACTAGAAGCTATCATTTGACGATTGAAATGACATTTTAAACTTAGTTTCACAACTTTAATATCAAAATACATTGTTTTGATGGAAAGACCTTCAATTGTTCTCTGAACAATTGGTTTTTAATTTTATTTATTTTCTGTATGGCTGTAATTCATACGTGATCTTGATCTTTTTTGTTTTGTTTAAAAGAATTAACAATATATACCAATATATTTTACTGAATTTGAGATATCAAGTTACAATAATTAGTAAATACAGTGAATATATTTAGTGATATCACGACAAAAGACATCATGGAACAAAACAAAGTTAATGCAGTGAACATATCTGTGAAACATTTTTATAAAATATCGATCAGCAGGCTCTTCATGGATTCACAATACTTACATATTGATAATTTAATTGGGGTATATCAAGTTACACAATACTTACAGGTTGATAACACCAGTGTTGTATGTCAAGTTACACAATACTTACAAGATGATAACTAAAGTGTGATATGTCAAGTTGCACAATACTTCCAGGATGGTACATAAAGTGTGGTATATCAAGTTACACAAAACTTACAGGATGATACCTGAAGTGTGGTATATCAAGTTACACAAAACTTACTGGTTGATAACAACAGTGTTGTAAGTCAAGTTACACAATAATTACAAGATGATAACTAAAGTGTGATATGTCAAGTTACACAATACTTCCAGGATGGTACATAAAGTGTGGTATATCAAGTTACACAAAACTTACAGAATGATACCTAAAGTGTGGTATATTAAGTTACACAAAACTTTAGCCATGGAGTTGTCAGTTTGTTTTAGATTTATGAGTTTGACTATCCCTTTGGTATCTTTCGTCCCTCTTCTTTTACTGGATGATAACAACAGTGTTGTATGTCAAGTTACACAATACTTACAAGATGATAACTAAAGTGTGGTATGTCAAGTTACACAATAGTAACAGGATGATAACTTATGTCTGGTATATCAAGTTACACAACACTTACAGGATGATAACTAAAGAGTGGTATATCAAGTTACACAAAACTTACAGGATGATACCTAAAGTGTGGTATATCAAGTTACACAAAACTTACAGGATGATAACAACAGTGTTGTATGTCAAGTTACACAATACTTACAAGATGATAACTAAAGTGTGGTATGTCAAGTTACACAATAGTAACAGGATGATAACTTATGTCTGGTATGTCAAGTTACACAATACTTACAGGATGATAACTAAAGAGTGGTATATCAAGTTACACAAAACTTACAGAATGATACATAAAGTGTGGTATATCAAGTTACACAAAACTTACAGGATGATAACAACAGTGTTGTATGTCAAGTTACAAAATACTTACAAGATGATAACTAAAGAATGGTTTGTTAAGTTACATAATACTTACAGGATGATAACTAAAGAGTGGTATAACAAGTTACACAATACTTACAAGATGATACCTAAAGAGTGGTATATCAAGTTACACAAAACTTCCAGGATGATAACAACAGTGTTATATGTCAAGTTACACAATACTTACAGGATGATAACTAAAGTGTGGTATGTCAAGTTACACAATAGTAACAGGATGATAACTTAAATCTGGTATGTCAAGTTACACCAGACATACAGGATGATAACTAAAGTGTGAAATAACAAGTTACACAATACTTACAGGATGATAACTAAAGAGTGGTTTGTTAAGTTACACAAAACTTACAGGATGATAACAACAGTGTTGTATGTCAAGTTACACAATACTTACAAGATGATAACTAAAGTGTGGTATGTCAAGTTACACAATAGTAACAGGATGATAACTTATGTCTGGTATGTCAAGTTACACAACACTTACAGGATGATAACTAAAGAGTGGTATATCAAGTTACACAAAACTTACAGGATGATAACAACAGTGTTGTATTTAAAGTTACACAATACTTACAGGATGATAACAACAGTGTTGTATGTCAAGTTACACAATACTTTCAAGATGATAACTAAAGTGTGGTATGTCAAGTTACACAATACTTACAGGATGATAACTAAAGAGTGGTATATCAAGTTACACAATACTTACAGGATGATAACAACAGTGTTGTATGTCAAGTTACACAATACTTACAAGATTATAACTAAAGTGTGGTATGTCAAGTTACACAATAGTAACAGGATGATAACTTATGTCTGGTATGTCAAGTTACACAATACTTACAGGATGATAACTAAAGTGTGGTATGTCAAGTTACACCAGACATACAAGATGATAACTAAAGACTGGTTTGTCAAGTTACATAATACTTACAGGATGATTTAAAGAGTGATATGTTAAGTTACACAATACTTGCAACATGGTTAAGGAATTGTTGAAAGTCTACCAAAGCAGTTAGTAACATAATACTTACAACATTAATATAACAAACAGATCAAAGGAAACTATTATGAATGTTCGATTTAGATCAGTGACGGTGTGTCATTTCAATTTGGTATTCATGTTTGCGATATTTATCCATGTCATTTGGACTGCTGGATACTCGTCTCATTATCAATCATATGCAGATACCACTTTTCCGCATTTCCATATGTTGAGCACTTTTTACATTTTAACGGCAACATGACATACTTTGATAGCAATTTCTGCTTAAGAATGTACTTAGGTGAGGATTTGTGGAATTTAAAAATGAAGAATTTCAAATTGATACCTTAAGTCACAATAGCGATAGTTAAGGAACAAACTAAGCGAAAATATCGATAGGTCATGGAGCTCCTTTTTGAGATAACTATTTTTTTTAAATGGCAGGAAAAAGCTAGCTCGGACTTTTATTTTATTTTACATTGGTATTATTTTGATCTCGAATCAATAGAAAAAAATTTAGAATCTACTTAAATTTAGAGCAAATGACCCTTTACGGCCTATTAAGTTTATATAAAAAGACAAATTGGTGTGAAAGGGTAAAATATTTTACATTGTTTTGTATGAAAGAAAATGAAGGAGTCTGAACATTTGATACAATTTCCAAAACCTCACATAAGTTCAATTTAAAATCTTATTTTTCATACATTAGTTACAAATGAGTCGTAGTATACATACACGAAGATTACTATATTGTGGGATATCTATGGTAGCAGTTTTCCAAGAGTCAGGATCAGGTTGCTGTCCTGTTATTGTCCATATGCGAGTCAAAGAAGATGTGTTATCTGATGTATATACTCTCAAAGATCCTATATTTGGTCCGTTCATATGGTACTGGAAGGACAGACACCAAGGACAGGCTGGAAAAAAATCAGTTAATGATCAATATATTGAAACGACCTCAATGAGACATGAAATTAAGATGTGACGAATACAATATTATTCACGTGACTATTTTGATTACTTATTCTTTCATCGTAAAGGAAATTTCCCATCGGCAGATAGTTTTAAAGTTTCATTAGCTACAAGTTCGATTTGAAATTAAATATACGTTGTGTTCTTCTCTCAGAAATGTACCATGTTTACTGAAGAGGTATAATCATGTTGTATTGTAATATTGACGTCTAGCGTAACTGACGTATACTTGAAAATCAAATTGCAGACTCTGAAGCTTTTTTATAAGAATACGAAGTCTATAAAAAGGACAAATGCAACCAGTTAATTCAATACTAGTAACCTAGATCATGTTTGTTAAATCATGTCAGTAACGAAGTAATTATATGGCCTTCAAAATACCGTTTTGATTCATTACATCTCTGAAGAGATTTTAATTGTCGAAATTCGGATATGATGTACCAGTTTTTTGCACCTCATGTTTGCAGTTTACCATTTTTTGCTCAAGTCAATCGTGTGTTTTTTGTTTTCTGTTGGGTATAAAATTGATAAGTAAGAACGTTTCGTTTTTCTGGTAATCCGTTTATTGGCAATCGAAATGACAATCAGCAGGATTTAAGAACATCCGTGCGTTTTGGTAAAATATACTTTTCCACTTTTCTGCTCTTTTTGTAAATGTTGTCTGTGCTGTATTGAGACCCCACTACAAATATGTTTTTTACATTCACACGTATAAAAATTTTGGTTTTTATTAGACAAAATTATAAGTTTGAACGTTTTGATGCTTATAAATTCATTCACAGAAAACAGCGATTTAATATTGCTCAACAAAATAACAACCTACAAAATGTTAAACAATTTGTGTTAAACCATTCAAATAAATAATTTACAAACACAGAAATTATTACGTTGCGTAATCACTGGTATTAAACTGATAAACGTCACTTGAATTACGACTATCCCTATATTGCGACGGCAGATATAGGTAAATGCTTTACAGTCATTTTTCTCATATGTAACATTTTTTTGTCAATTGTTACTCAGCTGCAAGGTTTTTCTATACCAATACACCATGTTTGATTCGTAAAGGTGCAATAGAATTGTCTAAAGGCTTTGAAAATTGTGCTGTTGAAAATTCGGGATGATAATCGTAACTCAATGGCATTTTTCTTTTTTTTCGATAATCGTAATTTCTTTATCAGGTAATAGTAACTGAAAAATAATAAAATGTGTATTTGAGCATTTCAATAGTATTTTGCGTATTAAAATGCAAATGTCCAGTTAAACGATGACATAAATCCAAAATACCAATGGTATTCAGAATTAAGAGTATAGGTAATCCTCATTGGTTGATATGTGCGCCCGTAAATTTTTATTATTTGAGACTTCGTGCATTCTGCATAATATCATAGGCAAACTTTTTTTTTCCTTAGCCCTAACAGAAATGACATGTCTTTTCAACGCTAGGACGAGACACGTTTTTTAAGTGCAAAATTGATATGATTTTTAGTACAAAATACGTTAAGAAAAGCAACGCGAACCTATATTTTTTGGACCAAAAATGACTGTCCGAATAACTTTTCTCCAATTCTAGCAAGGATTTGTTAAAAAAATCGACTTTCTAAAGTCTGTATCACAAAAAAGGCTATCATTGTCGCCTATGGGGAAATTAATTGTTTATTTCAATCTGTATGTTAGGACGTTTCGTTAAACAGTTTGGATGGTAAATGATCTAGAATAGTTTATTGTTACTATTAAAATTTATAAATTTAAAATTGCCTCTTCTCTCATTCCCTTTTTTGGAGACATTCCTTATTATTTGAAATTTCTTTATTTTAACATAGTTCGTGTTTTCCCAAATTCCAAATTTCCTGAAGCTTGCGGTTCACCCTTTCAATTTTATGATATACTAGTACGTAGCTGTTTTCATTTAAACTATTATTCATACATGAACAAAAAAGAATGACATAAAATGTTGGAACGATTTCGTGATTAATTCATCACCATAATTTTATCGTATGCTGTCAGATATACGTTTCAATGTCAATAACAATAAAACACTATCCAGTTACGATTATCCTCTCATTATATGTACCATAATTACGATTATCTTGTTTTCCCAGTTACGATTACCATCCCGAACTTTTCAACAGCAATTTTCAAAGAACTAGAGCACCGTTACGATACAAATATGATGTAAGGGTATAGAAAAACCTTGCAGCTGAGTAACTATTGACAACACAAATGCTACATTTGAGAAAAAAATACTGTACAGATTTTACCCATATCTGCCGTCGCCATATTGGGATAGTCGTAATTCCAGTTACGGTTATCGCTTTTTAAATACCAGTGGTAATTAGGGCTTGGACTTTATACCGACGCGAAAAATCTCTAGGACAAGTATCCTTAAAGATTTATAATAAAATTCGCAAGTAAACTGATTAAATCATTTCTTCTATGAATAGAAAACTGTACTGCCACCAAATCATTCATTTACAGAAAAGTCAGAAAATTTAGTGTTCTCCTAGTTTAGGCGACAATCCTATAGAACACTTATTCCACACAAAAATGGAACTTTCATATTAAAAACCAAATAAAACAAAAAAAAAACATGACAAAAAAAGAAAATGCAATGTCTACGTACTTTACTACACATTCAAACAATTAAGAGCAATAAAGCAGAAAAACAACAACATTACAGTAGTTGAACATAACAACATCTACGCCAATGAGGGTGAATATTAGTCAAACGACGAAATAGACTATGTTGAAAAACTAGAAATCAACAAAAAAAATACCACGATTTAAATTAATGAAATTGTATACAACATGAACAACGACAGCTACTTAGACGAAATAAAAGAATTTAATTAAATGTAAATTAAATTTATTTATTGAATTAACATATACATGTTTTGAGACTCGACAAATCGAGTCATCCTTTACTCTTATTATGATAACTTGAGCATGTGATAGCCGAGTAGTAAAAGTCCGTGCAATTTAACGGTCACTTTTACATTGAAAACCGAAAGGAGAGGACGCTAAATAATTAAGACCCGTCCTCTCCCACCCTTATGAACTGAACTTTGTTTGCTGCTGGTTTTATTTATTTTTCAGATGCTCCAGTCTTCATACAAATATCCGTCATGGTAACATGCTGAAGCCCAGTCACACAACCGGAGCGAAATGTAATCAATTTTATGCAGACTATGGATAGCCCAGCTGCTAATTCTGAAATATTTCTGAATGGGCCGCCCTTCAGTACACCAGCTTTAATTTGGAACGCCAAGCTGTGATACACTGATTAGTTCAATCGTGTTGTTGTTGTTTGAATGAATTTTGATTAAATGTTGCCATGACAGTTCAATATCCAAACAAAATTAGTGTTTGTTATTTGTTGTAGTGATATACAAATCAAGGCATCAATGGCGTCTGTTCGTCAATTCTGATATTTGGTTAATTTACACCAAGTGATCAAATGATATATTCAATAATATCGAAATACATCAAATACGAAAACCAATATATAAAAACACCCTTTGCCTACGTTCTGCCTACAATCCATAAACTGGATAACGAAATACTGTAAGACGTATATGAAAAACAAACTGAAAATATATTCCCAGAACCAACAAGTCGTATCATTTCACATTGCAACGTTCAGTTAAAAAAAATCGAACAATAGTTGGAATTTTCTACTTATTACATATCGTTAAAACACGAACGACTATTTGTAAAGAAGATTTTTTTTAGATACTTTTATTCTTGGGTATCAATTTATGATCGTTGACATCCATTTCTTTTATAAAATCATTGAGCTTATATCATGTCTTTTTAAATGAGTATATCTTTTTTAAAGCAGTAACCTCAATATCTTTTACTCCACTCTTACTGACTAAAACCTGTTTAAACGGGACAGAATGATGTCCAATACTAACTTATAGAATAGAAATACTTGGATGATAATCAACTCTAATATATTTAATCTAAACGAATACTGGGATGATAATCAACTCTAATATATTTAATCTAAAAGAATACTTGGATGATAATCAACTCTAATATATTTAATCTAAAAGAATACTTGGATGATAATCAACTCTAATATATTTAATCTAAAATATTGTGAGGTACTCTTATTGGTTTTATCAAAAAGCCTTTTGAATCCTTGGTTGCTTTTTTGCATGGTGTTATGGTATTATTGATAACTGATATACAATTTCATGAGTTTTTTTCTTTCTAACCAAAACATTAAATTCGGCATATTTTTGTACTAATAAATAATCCATCAATCGAAACCATTTTGATAGAGAAAAAAACTTTTACAAACCACCCTGTAGAAGAGGCAACCATGTCAATCCCAAACATTCCTCTAAAGTCTAGTTATAACCTTCATGATTTCAGGTAGTCTGTTATTTTGTGAACATAAAGTATAATGAAAATGAACAAAATAACTAGGGAAACACAATAACCAGTTATTATGAAAGTCCTACCTTGAAAGTTTGTACCATCTGTATCGAGTACAGCCAATGAATCAGGGCGTTTGTTAATGGTTGTCTCTATGAACATGTAGTATATCCCCTCGGCTGCTGATGTGGGACCAGTGCCACTGGTAGGAGTAGAACCCTAAAGCGACAACAGTTAAAACATAAAAACCAATAAAATTAATATGTATTTCTATCCACGTTCATTGCGTTATTTGTAGAAACACATGTTGAAGGTGTACCTTATCAACTTAGAAACTAGCAATCATTGTAACAGAGGGACGACATATACAAGAGGGGCAGTCAAATTCACGAAAGGGACAGGGATTGAAGTTACGACGTAAGGAACATATCCGATATCATCTTTGAAACGGTTATTCCATAACGGTTTCAATTTCACCATTTAGAACTTTTGTAATCTGTGAATTTATTCAAAACTGCTTTTTAAAAATTGTATGTTATTTTGTAATGTAATAGACTGAACAATCTAAAAAATATGCCACCGATTAACACTTTATAACCCTTTAAGATTACAAAAATAAGCATACAATTGATTTATTGAAATAATCAAATGTTAATACCAGAACCATTAAAGTGCATGTTAAATTAAGCTTCGTTTTTTTTTTTTTTTTTTGCATTGTTTTAATGCTGACACAAATAACTCGGGAAGTCGTAGGTTTTCGATAGATGCTGAAATAAAATTGTAATTTTGGTATGCCTACGTCACTCAAAATTACGGAATCATAAGAAACTTTATAATAAAAGGATATGAGGGGTATATACCATGGACTCACATATTTCAATTTAAAACATACTCTTACACTTAGATGACCCCTTTGTCTATCTGAATACGGTCAGATAAAACTACCCGATTCTAAATATTTAATGCAAATGACATGTTGCAGATCCAAAGTATGCCTTGATTGCTTAATCATGTAAATTGTCTTTGTGAAATAAGATCGATAAAAATCACATCTTAACCATTAATCTGCCAATTTAATACAATTCGTTATTTACACCTAGACACACACTATTTGTTACATGAGTATTTATATTTACAGATTTTTACATACCTAAGGTACTTTTCATGTATGTGTGAAGGAAAAATAATATAATATTGACACAGATATATGTTAGAAGTGTATATAATTTTGATATTAAAATGCAAATATTAAAACTAACATGGACATTCAATATGTTTACCGTATATTTGCAGAGACAAAATATACTTGTTTTTGTTAAAGAACTTACAGATCCCCGAGTCCAATCAAAATTATATCTAGCTAGTTTAAAAAAACATTGTTCAGTTGTCTCAAATCCACAGCTATAGGTTATTTCTGGTTTAACTGTTAATGATAATAAATCGTAATATGTTTAAGTCGATGGAATCATATTAATAAGATCAATAAGTCTTAACTGTACCATTGATTTAGGGGTGTCCTTTTGTCTATTTTGATTTATATTTCACTACAACATGCGTACAATGTAGCATCTCGAAAATATAATAAAAACTGTTTGTGTTCATATTGTTGGTTTTAATTTTGCATCTGTTCCAACCAATAATAATATACAAATTGAAATGATTATCTGTTGATGGTTATGTGATTCAGGAATCATTTTGGCTAGTACTATATGTGATGACTTAATTAGCAGTTAACGTTACAGTCAAAACAAATAAAATAGCAGTATGAAGACATCATTAAGGACAACGTCGCACTATATGCAATCTACCGTAATTGTTTTGTCTTCAACGGGAAAAGTTCAAATCGGATATAGTTTGTATAAATATGTTAATTTTAGATTTAAAATGACGTTGTTGTTGGATGCACTAGTCGCCACTTTCTTTGAAGTCGAGTACAAACTATCTATGAAAGAGGAGGAAAACACTTTTCTATGAATTGTTTCAAAAACAACTTTTACAGTTCAATATTATTTGCAACGTGGCAGCATGGTATCTTATTCAAACACTTGCCTGTGGATTCCTCCTCTTCGCAACATGGCTTTTCGTGGCAGCATGTGCCCTTATTAATCCATCCTGGTCCAAACTTTTGTTCACACGTTAGACCTTTTGTTCCACATTTACCATTAGAAGCCAGACATTGTCCAGTGAGTACTAAAGAGAACAGTACATCGATACAATATGATATCATTCGCTCTTGTTTATTCAGTTTATGATGTGATACATGTTTTAATACTAAAGATATATGTTCATAAAATGTAAACAATTCCATTATTGGAAAAGTGCTAAATATTACCGTCAAATTGCTGAAAATTCGGCAGTTATTCTAGCAAATAGATAGAGATATACCCTCCAAGCTCTAGTATATCTAATTATCAGATCAAACATGGTATTTAACAGAATTTTGAGGGAAACATACGAAAACATACATCTAAAAAAGAGGATGTGGTATGATTCACAATCATATTTTCAATATTACCCACGTAAAATATAGGACATAAATAAAAATGTGATATTTTTGAGAAAAGTGTTGATTTTTAATGTGTTATGTTATTGTGGTATTTATGATTTCTTGAAAACCACACCTCTCATTTTAATCTCCGCTGACGGGGTTTAAAGCTGAAATCAGAATGCAAGTATCTACCTACGTGTTCTTCAGTTACTACTGTAACACGTCCCCTTACTTACAAGTAACTTACGAGTTAAAGTTCCATTGCCAATTTGTTCGAATTGTTTAGTGTGTGCATACGTATTCATCTAAACAGGTTGTTTCTGTTTCTGGTGAAATGTATTGAATTGAATATTAAACATAAATTGAGTCATATTTACTTAAAAAATCGTAATAATCAATGTCACCATCTCCAAAAAAGAGGTTCTGGTAACTTTACAACGCTCATACGCATTTCTCTAGTAATTCTATTGAACAGCAACACTTTTCAACTTGAGTTTTTATTCCTTTTTAAATGTCTCCCAAACTCTTGTGTTAACACATTTTGTAAACAGTGTATCGGTTGAAAGCAGTCTTGTACACTAATTCTATTTGGATGTAACTCTGTTTAGATTGGTAAACCAAGTTCAAAGTTATCTTGCACGTGGACCTTGTTTTGACCCTCGCTCCAAATCTCAGCACTGTACATGTCAAAACATAATTGTTTGTGGTCAAAAAAGCAATTATAAAAAATCGTCTTTGATCAAAAAGCGAACAAGCTATACTACATGTAGTTATGACATACTTACTATTGCCATTAATCACATACACTGTGCAGAGGATGATTACAATCAAACAAAAAAACTTCATCATAATTCTGAAATTGATATTGTTCTATATTAATTCTATATTCCGAATTATTGAGAAAGAGCTAATTGCCAGATGCAAGTGCAATGCACTTACTTGTGATCAATTTTGATTGCTATTTCAAGCTCGAAAAAAACAAAAATTGAGGTCCAAACTTACCAATAAGGACAACCTGACGGGTTCGGATTGTTAAATATAACATTTTCAAGATAGTATGCACTGAAGCGGCTCATACATCATGTACATTTTGCTTTCCAATTATTTTAATACCTTATTACGACATTTTTAAATCAATTTTCATATGTTTAAAGAAGAAGATTACCTCTTGCTTGGTTTAATGGGATTCGCATGTTTTAGTTTTAAGTGGTGTTCTTTGTGATTTGTTTAATGTCTGAGATGTCTAAACCGATTACAGTCGTGTTTATTATTTATCATATAAAACTGTAAGTCAATTCTGATTTTAATAAAACAATCTTCGATGTAAATGTCAAAACACAACCAAGCTCGCCAGACGTGCGTTTCATCTACACAAGACACAACCGTGACGCTCAAATCAAAGGAGATGGAATGCCAAGTAGATAAAAAAACATTGGAAACCATCTTTACTTTTCAGTCTTTCAATACAAACTGGTCTGCAAAGTTTGCTACTGGCATTAAATCTGTATGTTTGTATTGACTTGTTGTTTCCAGATAGTTGTACAGAGAATGAAGTATTGAAACGGATGAGAAAAAAAGTTCGTGCAAACGTGATGAATATATAACTGCTTGTTTATCAATCATAGAAGGTTATTAATAGATACATCATGAATAGAGAACTATTAAAGCACAAAATAGACTTGGCAGGGCAATAAGAGCAATTTGTTTTCCGTATCACTAAAGCTTTAATAACAAGTTCATATGTTACAGGGAATTTGTAAAACCAGGGATTTGTAAAACCAGGGATTTTGTAAAATTACTGGACTATTCAGTGATTTTGTAAACTCACTAACAGTTTCAGTGGTTTTGCAAAATCCCTGAAATTGTAAGAGAGTTTCCAAAATCACTGAAAATAGAGCTATGGATTTTTAAAATCCCTCTTTATAATTAAGTATAATTTGCTTTTAGAAATATGTTTTTCTTAATATAAAAATAGACTAATGATCACTAATGATTTTGAAATATATTTGTTTAATAAACACTGTGAGCTAGAACTAGTGTATCCGGGTTACAAACTAGAACTGAAGAAAACACATCAAATATTTTTAGGAGATTTACGACACAACAGAAACACAACACTAAAATGTCATATACACAGAAACGAACTATAATATAACAATAGCCAATTTCCTGACTTGGTACAGGACAGTTTTAGAAAAAAAAAATCGTGGGTTGAACCTGGTTTTGTAACTAGTCAAACCTTGCGCTTTTATGGCAATGTTAACTCAAACATTCAAATGACAACATTAAATGATAGGACTACAATACAAATAAATGACAGAACATACAGGACAAAGAAACACACAAAAAAGGCTATCAAAAGGTACCAGACTTATTATTTAATACGCAAGACGCGCGTTTCGTCTACATTTTAATACGTCAGACGCGCGTTTCGTCTTCATAATACTCATCATTGACGCTCAGATAAAAACAGTTCGAAAGGCAAAACAAGTTAAAAGTTGAAGAGCATTGATGACCAAAATTGCCAAAAAAAGTGTGCCAATTACGGCTTAGTTAATCTGCTTGGGATAAGAAAATCCTCAGTATTTAGAATTAATTCATAATTTTTCCATTGGTAAATTTATACACATGATCTATATATTATTATATATAAAATATATACATGTGAACACCGAGGTGGTGACTAACTACGGAATAAAAACGAACACGTAAAACAAACTTAATCAGCACATAAAAAAGAGACAGCCGAACAATGCATTATATGTGAGCCGAAGAAATCGACCCACAAAGTGACGTCACATTTAAATTTCTTAACATTTCCAAAAAATAGGATAGAGTTCAAGATTAGGTTTGCAATACTGATATAACATGTATTAATAACTATGTAAATTACAATACTTATCAATATAAAATGTTGGTAGTAAATAGATAATTAATTTTATTATCTAGCTATGTCGGTATTTCTTCTAAATCAAACAGTAAACCAAATACATGGTATGAATTTAGTTGACCCAAACCAAAAACCGTATAAATGAAGTCGGTGATTAATTATCGTTTCCGTCACACACGAAAAGAACAGAAAAAAACGATAAGACATTTAACAAAACTTGATGAGAATAACAATCATAACATCAAAACTAAATACATGAGTTTTGGATAGCAAAATACTGCGAAAGTTCGAATTCACGCTCAGCAAAACATTCACAATCAGGAATAAGTCACGTTCGGTACTTAAAAGATCAGACGACGTATTGAAAAAACCTCAACCTAACACGTGGTAAAAATGTCCTTAATTAGTTTGGACAAAAACACATCGTATAGATCAACAACTTCGTGATGGCTTCCATAAAATTTACGGAGTGTCATTTTTAGTCTGTCTTCCTCGTAACTTTGTTGCAGCAGTTTCTGTGTTAGTAGCACACTTTTGTATATGAAGTTCGTATAATATGAACATGCACGATCATAACGTATAAACTGAGATATGCAAACACTATACAAAGGAGCAGAGGGTATGTTACTGCTGAAGATTTGAATATGATAATCGGGAAGTTGAAATCGTCCTGCTCATCATAGATTTTCGTGTGAAGTCGTTCATCTGTGTCAAAAAGTATGAATCAGTACTTCTAGTGTCAGTAGTATCCCTAATTTCAAATTTGCTGGAATATATGAGCTGAAATATGGTTTATTTAATGATAGGACATCACCAATATATTATACAAAAGGAAAATTAAAGAATTTCGCAAGGTGCTTTTTCGGTTTGTCTTTTAGAAGGTTCTGAATGAATTCTAATAACACTTTTACTTAAGTTAATACTTTTATAACGGTAGTTAAATTGTTGATAAAAAGTATTTAGCACATCAGATGGACCAGAGTGGTACTGTTTTTTAGCTTATGTTCACTACAAAACGGGTTATATCTCCTTCAGTCTGTTTTTTTAAATTCTGAAATTCTAAAAAAATCACTGTACAGCTTGGTACGTGCTTTTAAGAATAGAATAATTTTTGTTACTATTGCAATCACTACAAACTGCTCAGAGTCTGAATTTACCAGTTTTTGTGCTCGACCAGTAAAATCGAGCACACATTTTACTCCACTAGTCTCGACTTTGTTTCGACTGTTCTTAACTGTACTTAAGTGTACTCGACTAGGTCTCGACTTTACTAAATTAGTCTGATTCAGTACTTGATGATCTTGGTGTAGTCTGAAATGGTCTTGACCAAGGCTCGACCTGTCTCGACTAGTCTCAACCAGTCTCGACTAGTCTTGACCTTCAAATTTAGTTTACACTGGTGTAAATAAGCACATCTAACTAAATTAATTGTTGATCTTACAACATTCAAGCTTATTTAGTAGTCTGATTTATTGCTGAGAAATGAAAGAATTTAATTTTACAATAGGTAAAAATAAAAATTATTATATAAACATGATAAATTCAGATAGGCATCTTTAATTTTTTTCAAATCAACTTGGATTTTAATCGAACTATGCAGCTACCTTAGATATATATGAGGCTTACTGAATCCAAGGTCATTTTGTTTTTTGTTTTATTACTGTGAAATTTAATTATTAAATTAATCTAGGTAAAAAGAACTAGAATTTGCAAATCGGACTATATTCAGATAGTACACTTTATTTTTTTCAATAATTTTTTCAAATCAACTTGGATTTTCTTCAAACTATACACCTACTTTGGTGATGTATTAATCTTACTGAACCTAGGTTGTAATGGAGTTTGGTGTATTGCTGTCAAATTTAAGAAATAATTTATTCTAGGTAAAAAAAAATAGAATTTGCAGTTTGTACAAAATAGAGATAGTACACTTTATTTTTTTTTCATAACTTTTTCAAATTAACTTAGATTTTCATCAAACTCTTAAGCTATTTTTGTACTATTTTATCTTACTGAATCATGGGTTGTTATCTAGTTTGGTTTATTGCTGTCAAATTTAAATATTTAATTAAATTAGGTCAAAAAAGCTAGAATATGCAGTTCGGGCTATATTAAGATAGTACACTTTAATTCTTTTTATAACTTTTTTCAAATTAACTTGGATTTTCATTAAACTATACAGCTACCTTGATAATATATTGATCTTACTGAATCATAGGTCACTATGTAGTTTGGTGTATTGCTGTCAAATTTAAGAATTAAATTAATTTAGGTGAAAAAGCTAGGTTTTGCAGTTCGGACAAAATTTAGATAGTACACTTTAAATTTTAATAACTTTTTCAAATCAACTTAGACTTTCTTTAAACTATACATCTATCTTAGTAATATATTGATCTTACTGAATCACAAGTCATTTTGTTTTTTGTTGTATTGCTGTCAAATTTAAGAATTGAATTAATCTAGGTCAAAAAAGCTAGAATTTGCAGTTCGGACGAAAAAGAGATAGTACACTTTAATTTTTTCTATAACTTTTTCAAATCAACTTGGATTTTCATCAAAAATATAAAACAACACGTCCGAAGCGCTTTTCTGGATTTATCTTCATTTGGAACGCTCAAAGCCAAACATTTGAAATTCGAAGATGTATAAGTACCGAAAATCGTTGAAGAGCTATATGTTAAAAATACCTAAAATAAATAGCCAAATTCATCTTGAGCCAACTTTGCCTGAGGGAGTTGAAAACTTAGTTTCATAATAATTTCAAAATTTATAAACGGACAATTTTTGTAAAGTTTGTTTAATCATGTCAGTACCGAAGCACTGACTACTGAGCTGATGATACCCTCAGGGACTGATAGTCCACCAGCAGAGGTATCGACTCAGTGATGTAAAAATATAAAACAACACGTTTAATAATTTATTGTGTCCGAAGCGCTTTTCTGGATTTACCTTCATCAGGAACGCTCAAAGCCAAACATTTGAAATCCGAGATGTATAAGTACCGAAAATTGTTGAAGAGCTATATGTTAAAAATACCTAAAATAAATAGCCAAATTCATCTAAAGCCAACTTTGCCTGAGGGAGTTGAAACCTTAGTTTCATAATAATTTCAAAATTTATAAACGGACAATTTTTGTAAAGTTTGTTTAATCATGTCAGTACGGAAGCACTGACTACTGAGCTGATGATACCCTCGGGGACTGATAGTCCACCAGCAGAGGTATCGACCCAGTGATCATCAAACTATACAGCTACCTTGGTGGTATATTAATTTTTCTTAATCTCAGTTTGTTATGAAGTTTGGTGTATTGCTGTTACATTTATGAATCAAATTAATCTGAGTAAAAAGAACTAGAATTTGCAGCTCGTACTATATTCAGATAGTACACTTTAATTTTTTCAATTACTTTTTCAAATCAAACTTGGATTTTGATCAAACTATACAGCTACCTTGGTGGTATATTAATTTTTCTTAATCTCAGTTTGTTATGAAGTTTGGTGTATTGCTGTTACATTTATGAATCAAATTAATCTAGGTAAAAAAAATAGGATTTGCAGTTTGAACAAAATAGAGATAGTGCACTTTAACTTTTTCATAACGTTTTCAAATCAACTTGGATTTTCATCAAACTATACAGCTACCTTGGTGATCTTTTAATCTTACTGAATCTCAGTTTGTTATGAAATTTGGTGTATTGCTGTCAAATAAAAGAATCAAAAAAATCTGGGTTAAAAGAACTAGAATTTTGCAGTTCATGCTATATTCAGATAGTACACTTTAAATTTTTCAATATTTTTTTCAAATCAACTTGGATTTTCATCAAACTCTTCAGCTATCTTTGTAATATATTCGTCTTTCTAAATCCTAGGTTGTTATTTAGTTTGGTGTATTGGTGTCAAATTTAAGAATTTAATTAAATTAGGTCAAACAGCTATGATATTAGAAAGATATCTTTCCTTATAATTTGGGAAAAAAGAATATATGAAATAGTTATATAATTCCTTTAATGTGTTATTCCTTTTTGATACATATTATATAAATATATCAAAAAGGGATAAAACATTAAAGAAATTATCAAAATAGTTCTTCTGATTTGTGGTGATTTATAAAGCAATACATCGTGCCAGGGGCAAACTTATTAAAAAGATCACATCTACCAGAGAGTTTTAAATTCTAAATAACATTCATTCAAAGTTGCATCATCCTGGTAAAATCTAAATCGCAAGGCTTTATGAATTCACTAGATTATTAATACACGAGTTTAAGAAAAGTAGGGCTTTCTTATTACTTGTAAAACTCACTTGTACTGATGTTATTAAACCACGTATAGTGCCATGTCATTACATTTGACAAAAAAAATATTTTAAGATTTTATTAAAATAAATTTTGACTGAAACTTTGGAACACATTTTCTTTTTTAAAAGATTATCAAGGATTGTTATGAAAGTTCATGACATTAAATTCTTGTTTAAACAAACAAAAATGTTTTTTTTTTAAGATTTCATAACTTTTTTGAATCAGCTTGGATCGTAATGAAACTTTTATAGCTATTTTTATTATAAATTTCTCATACAAAAACCAAGGTTGTTTTGTATGTTGGTGTTTTGCTGTCAAATTTAATGACCTAGTTAATAGGTAATAACATTTTCAGTTTTGACAAAATTCAGATAGATACCTATAATTTAAATATTTAAATTTGACAGCAATAATCTAAATTACCAAATAACCTGTTTTTTTTGTAAGAAAATATATAATAAAGATAGCTGTAGGTTTGAATGAAAATCCAAGTTGCTTTAAAATAATCTAAAGTGTACTATCTGAATTTTATCTGCAATGCAAATTCCAGCTTTTTTTACTACATTAATTTAATTCTTAAATTTGTCCACAATACTACAAATTACATAACGACTTGTGAATCAGTAAGATCAATATATTAGCAGGATAGCTGTATAGTTGTAAAGAAAATCTAAGTTGATTTGAAAAAGATATGAAAAAATTTAAAGTGTACTATCTAAATTTTGTTCTAACTGCAAAACCTCGCTTTTTTTACCTAAATTAATTTAATTGTTAAATTTGACAGCATTACACTAAACTACATAATGACCTATGATTCAGTAAGAACAATATATTACCAAGGTAGCTGTATAGTTTAATGAAAATCCAAGTTGATTTGAAAAAAGTTATAAAAAGAATTAAAAGAGGGACGAAAGATACCAAAGGGACAGTCAAACTCATAAATCTAAAACAAACTGACAACGCCATGGCTAAAAATGAAAAAGACAAACAGAAAAACAATAGTACACACGACACAACATAGAAAACTAAATAATAAACAACACGAACCCCACCAAAAACAAGGGGTGATCTCATGTGCTCCGGAAGGGTAAGCAGATCCTGCTCCACATGTGGCACCCGTCGTGTTGCTTATGTGATTACAAATCCGGTAAATAGTCTAATTCGGTAGGTATATTCATGAAAGGGAAGGGGATTGTAGTTACGACTTAAGGAACATATCCGATATCATTTGTGAAACGGTTATTCCATAACGGTCAACCAACTCGTGATGGCGTCCGTAAAATTTACGAAGGGATGATTCCAACTTCACCATTTGGAACTCTTGGTTCAATAGCTTCCTTGTGAGCAGCAAACCTCTATAAAAAAAATCATGATAGGAAATGAAAGCACGGGAATATCGGTTCAAATGGGAGATATATACCCCGTATGCAGGTGCTGCTGGAATGTTGCTACTTAGAAATGGAAAGTTCACAATTGGAAAGCTGAAATCATCTCTTTTGTCGTAAAGTTTTGTTTTCAACCGACCCTCATTGTCAATTTCTAGAGTGTACTATCTCTTTTTTGTCCGAAGTGTAAATGCTAGCTTTTTTTACCTAGCTTAAATTAATCCTTAAATTTGACAGCAATACAACAAAAAAAAAAAAAAATGATCTGGGATTCAGTACGCTTAGTATATATCGAAGATAGTTGCATAGTTTGATGAAATTCCAAGTTGATTTGAAAAAGTTCTGAAATCATTTAAAATGTACTATCTCTATTTTTCCAAACTGCAAATCCAAGCTTTTTTTACCTAGATTAATTTAATTTTTTTAAATTTGACAGCAATACAACAAAAAACAAAATGACATGAGATTCATTAAGCTAAATATATATCTAAGATAGCTGCATAGTTTGATGAAAATCCAAGTTGATTTGAAAAAGTTATTAAAAAAATTGAAATGTACTCTCTCTATTTTGTCCGAATTGCAAATCCTAGCTTTTTTACCAAGATTAATTTAATTCTTCAATTTGACAGCAATACACCAGTCAAAACTAAATTTGAAGGTCAAAACTAGTCGAGACAGGTCGAGCCTTGGTCAAGACCATTTCAGATTACACCAAGATCATCAAGTATTGATTCAGACTAATTAAGGAAAGTCGAGACCTAGTCGAGTACACCAAGTGCTACTTTTGGTCTAGATTAATATATTCGGAATGGGCGTGACTTTAATATTCCGATAGATGGCGCAACATTGATATCACAAATGTCAGCTCAATTTCATGTTATTTTCATCAACATAGAATAGGGTTGATGTCCACTACGAAACTTTGTGTCCACTACGAAACGGTTTTGTCAACTATGAAACTCATCAAATTGTCAACTACGTTACATAAGTTGTACTGAAGAACTGTCTAATCTTTATCGATAAAAAATGGTTCTCCAATTCTTTCTAGTATATAAAGTAAAACAAATTGTAATGTCTATAGGAGACTTAAAGTGCAATTTGATGTCGTTTAGAAGCAGTTTCGTGGTTGACAATTGTCCCCTACAAAACAGTACTTAAGATTGCACTTTTTATTTACAAACAGGTCTATAATGGAGGTATTCAAAATAAATCTGAAGTTGATTTTCAATTTTTTTTTTGGTCTGAAATTCACACTTTTATTGAAGAACGCCCTGATACTGTATCAAGGTTTTTAAAAGCAACGCATACATCAATGTTTATCTTACCTCCTGTACAATTCCAGGTATATGATTGGTTAAAAGCGTCCGCGTGCAAACCGTGTATATTTGAAATTAGGTTAGTAGAGAGGCGGGGCTTATCTCATAAATGATTAGCAGTGGAGCTACGTCCCTTTATATTCCATATAAATTAAGAAGGGGGCGGGGCTTATTTCATACACTGTTAGTAATGGTTTTATGTCCCTTTATAAAAACAAAAAAGTACTGAGAAAAAAAACTTAAAAGTTCCAACAGACGAAGATATTGATGATTACGATTGTAATAAATTCATAAAACACATTTAAACCTTACAAGTCGTTATTGTTGGCATCTGTTTTTGTAGGATCAATGGAAGTATGTTTTTACTGCTAACAGTAATGAAGACTTGCTCATTTGAGAATCTTTAGTCTTAATTTCACACGTTAAGATCGTCGGTAAGATAAATTCGTTACACAGTGTGCTGGTGACGTAGTACTGTATATATGGGTCCAGTCAATTCCATATGGGGATTCGAGATTCGCTCTCTCACCCCATATGGAATTTACTGACCCCATATATACCATATTAGGTCACTAGCACACTATGTAACTAATAATATGTGTAATGGTGAATCTGCAGAGGTACAAGTTCGCAATTATTGCAGTTATTCCAGCTGTTAGTTAACGTTTGTACCAGTGCACGTTTAGTGATATACGTTAACCTAGTACGAGTTTGTAATATTATGAATGGACTTGCTATCCAGGGAGGAACAATATTCATCGGTCCTTCAGTACGAAAGTAATGAGACACAGATCATTGGAATGTTAAATTCTACGGGGATCAGGGGTGAGGTCTGACTGACCTCCCAATATTTAATGTAAATGACCCCAAACTTTACCCTAAGTCCATGATGTCACTCCATATGAAGTTTTGGTATAAAATGACATGTGCTTATACAACAGTTGGTCAATCATTCGTGGGCTTTACACTGGTTGAACAATTTATATGTTTTCTTTAAAATAAGCAAGAAATGAAATTTTTTATAGGCCCAGAAATATTCAAAAGATAATTAAAGTGAATTCGATTAACATAGATTCATTTTTTTCATCAATAAAATTTTAAAATAAACAAAAAATAACTGTAACAGAATGCTGTAACGAGGTCTTCCAGACAAAGCTGCCATAATTCGTAATTCCTATGGTCGCCTGACTTTAAGTAAAGTCTAATACTTAATGGTTCGGTGTAGATAAACATGATCAAGTGATATGCATACATTTGTATGTGACGCCTACGAGATTGACCTGAATGTCATTCAAATCTTTTTGAAATGATGAACAGAAATACATATGGTTTAGGAGTGGGTATCTCATTTATCATGTTTATCCCATGTACAAGTTCTAAAACAGGAGGGGGTTCGGAGAGCCAATGTTATTTTGTCCCATTCATGAATATATGTGGTTTAGGGCGGGGATCTCGACCGTTTACAAGTTCTCAAAGAGGAGGGGTGGGGTGACTCAAATGACGTCCCCTTTATTTGATTTGATTTGTAATAATGTCCAATACATGAATATATATATGGTTTAGGGTAGTCATATCGACCGTTTACAAGTTCTCAAACACGAGTGGGTTGGAGACCCAATGTTAAATTGTCCCATTCATAAATATATGTAGTTTAGGGTGGGGATAACGACTGTTGGCAAGTTCTCAAACAGGCGGGGTGACCCAAATAACTACCCCATTATCTTATTTGAATTGTAAAATTATCCCATACATGAATGTATATGGTTTAAGGGCGGGGATTTCGATGTTTTCAAGTCCTCAAACAGGAGTGGTTTGGTGACCACAGGGACTTTAGTTTATTTTTTGGTTCTATACAAGAATATATACGGTTTAGGGTTTGGGATTGCGATAAAAGCAAATTTTCAAATTGAAGGTGGAAGAGATAACCCCAGTTGACTCACCTTATTTTTTTTTATTTTTTTTACTGTCCTCATCTCATTACCGAA
Organism: Mytilus edulis; assembly: GCF_963676685.1. NCBI lineage: Eukaryota > Metazoa > Mollusca > Bivalvia > Mytilida > Mytilidae > Mytilus > Mytilus edulis. Next base: position 65,437,800 of record NC_092355.1, on the reverse strand, counting down.
GACTACGTGTGTCTACCACTTACGGTTTTTGAGTAGTAGCAATTTGAAAATAAAATCCCATAGGGTTCTACAGTTAATCCCTGCCATTTTAAGACCCCTAAAAAGACCCCTAAATAGTCCCAAATGAACAAACGAAATATTGATGGATCATCTAGTTAGTCGTACATTGTATGAAATCCTACGCAAATCTAACAAGCGGTCCGAGTTGTCATCTTATACGGTCCAACTTGTCTCTGGGATGAGTTGTTCCGCATTTCTTAAAACATCGACCTGATTGGTTAACGTTTTGTTTATGCACAAAATAACAACAAGGTCAGAGATAAACGGAATAATTTGATAATAGAAAGGAATTTTGATGTGCATAAATTCAATTGAAATTAATTAAATAATCACACTCTTCTTAAACTTAAAGAATATCGTGATTAACAATACTTTTGTTTAATCGGACTATATAAATTATCATCAGATATAGGATGCTAGCATCAGGAAGCTTTTAAAACTGCCTACATTTGATCGTCATCTGCAAAGTCTGGATAAAAATTGTTTTTAAGTCTTGTTTATTTTTTTTTGTCCCCCCCTTTTTCAGGGTTGTTGATTGCCATTAATGCAGTACATTTCAAACAATTTGCTTGTACGTAAATCAGTTCTGATAATGCTTTTTTTTCAAAATCGAGATTGTTCATATGAGACAATAGACAGCAATATTATTTTAGAGTACCATGCAATAGTTTCTCTTTAAGATAATAAAAATTGACCTCACCATTGAAAACTGATAATGTTTGTACATGATGTCAATTTTTAAGTTATCCTACAGGAGTAAATATAAACTATGTATTGATTGATTAATTATTGTTTGCTTTACGCCACATTAGCACAAAGCGACAAAGAGCTTATTCGAATATTTTTACAAATTAAAGTATATTTCAAAAATCAGACAACAGGTCTTTCAACAAACTAAGATTCTTGACTAAGACAAATAAAGATAACGTGATAAAAGATAAAATAGTGTTAAATATAACATGACATTTTTATATTTTATAACATTTTAAAAAATATTCCAACTTCTTTTTAGAATGAAAAATATTTTGAATTGGAACACTATTAAATAATTCATACATATTATTGACATTGAAATACTTCCTGCGAATATCAGCAAAGACAAGACAAATTAATGTTTAATAGTATACTTGCAGGTTAACATTGTGGTTCATCTTCATTTTTCAAAAGATACTCGTGATAAATATAAGAAATGAAATACTAGAGATACCGAATGCCCAGGAAAATTCGAAACTAAAAGTCCCTAATCCAATTAGTTTAATTTAAACATATTTATTTATAGTGGATTGGGAAACAAGTTTTGCAACGTATATTAATCCCTTTCCACTTTGCGGGTGCGAGTGCTGCCTTGTAGAGGCATTAGCCTACTCTTTTTCGAAATCTACAAGGGTGTCTTTAACGTGCAAGAGATATGACCCTTTCTTAACACGGGTCAGCCATTTATCGCCCCCCTTCCGACGGACTATCATCGTTTCCTAATCCAATTGCAAATGCATTTAAGATAGATAGGGGGAAATATTCATATGAAATATAAATAAGCAAACCTGTTAACTCAGAATACATTTTTAAATACAAATTACAGCCCTATCTGTGCAAAATAATCAATAATATTGACTGTATCAATTAATTGTACAAGTAATTTTACTTTTTTTACTCGGAACATTTCACAGATATAATTATTAGTAGATTTCACAGTTTGCAAAAAAAAAACTTAAACCAAACCTGACAATATTTACACTTGAGAATGCCAATGAAATGGCGGTATCACAAATAAAAAAAAAAAAATTTCAACTTAGAATTAAGAGAATCAGTGTTTCTTTCTTCTTTCGATGTACTGCACTATTGCGAAAATACTTTCTAATTTCATGATATTTGTTTATAACCGAATATAGGACTTCATCCTCCCGAACTGACCATATCTAAATTTGTTTCTTGAAATTATATGACGATATTATAAATCAATAATTCTTATATGATTTGCATATCTCTAAATACTTGAACGGGATTGGTAAGTTACATTTTCCCCCTTGGTTTACACTTCGATAAACCGTTGTTTCCAAAACTATTTTCATAATCTTCAGTGATCTATTCCTGCGCTATACACATGCATAAAGGGATCCCGGGATTTTCAGCAAAATTAAAATTGATTTTCAAAAAACATTACAGTAGACTTCTTTATATTTTGATATGCATATATAACAGAAAAAATATTGCATTAAAGTTTTGTTGTGATGGTGAAAAGCCCTCGGCAAACAACACGAGCTAAAAATTATTTGATAAAATACTGTAATCTCCGAAACAGCGGTTGCGTCTTCTATACTACGCTACGCTGACTTTAAAATGATAGTTTTGCGAAACAACGTCACCATTGTTCGAAAAAAACTGTTGTATTACCTCATCAATTGAATTTAACAATTTAAAATCACAAAAAACTTCGTATCTAAGAAAATATTTCATAACCTACCACGAGGTGTAAAAGAAAACCTGTAGATAGAAAGACTATTTTTAAAATGAATTGCCTACTGAGTTGAATTAAAGAAATTGATGAAATATTCTGAAAGGTGTGCAACAACGATTAGTGGCATATGTTGTTTTTTTTCCTTAATTAGCCGACTACGAATAGTTTTCAAACATGTAACATCTTTTCTCTGTTGTTTATACTTTGTCACTTAATGATCGATTTTGTTATTGCATCAGCAAATTGAGAATGTCTTTTGCAAATAAAAAGGCAAAATATATCTACACGAAAAGTAAATATACAAAAGAACACCTATGTGTTGATGAAAGTAGTACTATAAGTTTCAATGAATATTTCTGATAACATATTCATTGATATTTCTATTTTTTGGTGTAGATAAACATGATAAAGTGATATGCATATGTGACGCCTGCGAAATTGACCCTGTATGTCATTCAAATCTTTTTTTGAAGTAACGAACAGAAATAAATATTGTTTAGGAGTGGGTATCTCAACCATTTACAAGTTCTAAAAACAGAGGAGGTTGGGAGACCCAATATTATATTGTCCCATATAATATATGTGGTTTAGGGCGGGGACCACGACCGTTTGCAAGTTCTCAAACAGGAGGGGTAGGGTGTCCCACATGACGGCCCCTATATTTTTTTCGATTTGTTATATTGTCCAATACATGAATATATAGAGTTTAGGGTAGAGATAGCGACTGTTTACAAGTTCTTAAACATGAGTGGGTTAGGTTACCCCAGGGACTCTCCCTATAGTTTATTTTATTTTTTATTTTGTTCCATACACGAATATATACGGTTCAGGGGTGGGAATTTCGATAAAAGCAATTTTTCAAATTGAAGGGGGAAGGGATAACCCCAATGGACTCACCCTATATTTTTCATTTGTTTTATTGTCCTCATCTCATAACTGAAGAGTCCGTGAATCAATCACACACTGTCTTCGAGTAATAGTTATTTGAAAATAAAATCCCATAGGGTTCTACAGTTAACCCTGCCAACTTTAGGCCCCTCAAAATACCCCTTAACTGTCCCACATGTACAAACGAAAGCTCCTCTAGTTAGTCGTACATTTTATGAAATCCTAAGAAAATCAAACAAGAGGTCTGAGTTGTCATCTTAGATCTTCCGAATTGTCATCTTAGACGGTCCGACTTGTCTCTGGGACGAATTGTTCTGCATTGCTTAAAACATTGACCTGATTGGTCAACGTTTTGTTCATGCATAAAATAACAACAAGGTCAGAGATAAACAAAATTTGATAATAGAAAGGTATTTAAATGTGCATACATTTAATTGAAATCAATCAATCAAATGAAATATTAGAAGATTTCACAGTTTGTATAAAACAAACAGATACCAAAGCTGACAATATTTACAATTGATTATGACAATGATATTTCGGTATCACAAATCAGAAAACAAATTTCAACTGAGAATTTAGAGAATCAGTACTTCTTTCTTCTTTTGGTGTACTACACTATCGCGAAAAATACTTTCGTATGTCAAAGTGGTTTGTTAATAATCGAATATAGAACTTCATCCTCCCAATCTGACGATATTTAAATTAGTTTCTTGAAATTATATGACGATGTTATAAATCAGTAATTAATCCAACCCAAGACGAATAGTAAAATGAAAGCAATGTTTGTATCAATTTTTGTCTCTCAGTTGAATTTTACATGCACATTGGATACCTTTGTTGTGATTGTCAAAAGCCCTCGGCAAAAAACATGAGCTAACAATTATTTGATAAAATACTGCAATCTCCGAAACAGCAGTTACGTCTTATTTACTCCGGTACATTGACTTTAAAAATGTTTGGCGAAGCAACGTCACCACTGTTTTGATGTTCGAAAATACTGTAGTATTACCTCAGTTATTGAATTTAACAATTTCAAATCACAAGAACTTTGTATCTAAGAAAATATTTCAAAACTTACCACGAGGTGTAATAGAAGACCTGTAGATAGAAAGATAACTTTTAAAATGAATTGCCTATTGATATATCAAGATGAATATATTCTGCAAGGTGTGCAACAACGATTAGTGGCATATGTTGCTTTTTTTCCTAACTTAGCTGACTACGCAAATAATTTATGAATATGTAACATCTTTCCCCTGTTGTTTATACTTTTTGACTTAATGATCGATTTTGTAATTTGTAATCAGAAAATAAAGAATGTCTCTTTCAAATAAAAAGGCAAAATATATCTACACGAAATATACAAAAAAACACCTACATATATGTAAATGAAAGTAGTACTATACGTTTCAATGAATATTTCTGATAACATATTCACTGATATTTCTTTAAAAAAAAAAAATGGTTAACATATCTTTTAAACATTTCAAAATGTTAAAAATAACATTGTGCATGAATTTTCGTTATTTATCTGTAAAAGAGTGACGAAAGATACCAGAGGGACAGTCAAAATCACAAATCGAAAATAAATTGAAAACGCCTGGTGGAAAATGAAGGAAGACAAACAGACAAGCAATAGAACACATGACACAACATAAAAAGGTAACCTCATTACGACACTCTTACACATGACTCATCAGTGGAGCACGAATCAGAATACTGATGGAAAAAGATGAGTATCATTGATAACAAAATTGTTCTGTCGAATCCTCGATTTATTTAGTAAATGTTCCCGTGAAAATTACAAAAAGATAACAACAAAATGCATTTATAGAAAAGAGTGGGACCGTTTGTTTATTTATAAATATAATAGCATGTTAACTTTTGGATTATACCTCTTCATCTTTTATATGAGCTTTGGACTTTACATATTTTGGCCACGAACATCACTGAAGATACATGTATTGTCGAAATGCGCATCTGGTGCAGAAAAATTGATACCGTTAATGTTATTATAGATAGATGCAGGTGATGTTTTACTAATTGTGTGGTCGATTTATTTTAAAGAGAGAGCTTATTAGAGTATAATGATACGTGTTCAAAAATTAAACGTGTAAGTATGTACAAAATTCATTCACCTTATCTCTTACAAATATTTTAAATAGTTTGTCCCGATCTTTATACAGGGTGTTATTCTCGAAATCTATGATCTGTCTTTTATTATTCATTTAATGTGTTGTCCTTACATTAAGAAAAATTGTACTTCTCTGAATCTGTAATATGTTTTTTTTTTATCAGTTAATGTGTCTTCCTTGCATTTATAATGGGTGTGCTTTTTAAATCTAAATCTGTGTTTCTTTGTTCATGTAGGATGTTGCCCTTGCATTTATAAAGTTGTGTCCATTCAGATGTAAATCAGACATTGTATGGATCTGTTGAGTCGAGCCCTTTTCAACGGATGTTTATAGTTTAGTTATATGTTGCAAGGTTACACCATTGTCCAAGGCAAATTGAGAGTTGGACACCTGGAAAAATGTTTAACCCTGTCATATTATGTATATGCCTGTCCCCAGTCAGGAGTCTGTTATTTAGTTGTTGTTATTTGTTGCTGTATCATTGTTATGTACATAAATACGGGCGTTAGTGTCTCGTTTTAATTGTTATACTTTTTAGAATAAATTCTGCTCATTGATGAAGGTTGTACTGTGACATATATTTTTAACTCCTATGTCATTTGCTATCTTGTGGAAAATTGTCTCAATGGCAAAAATACCACATTTAATTTGCAGTTGTAGCAAAAGTTGCTGTAACATTATTTAATTATATTATGTTTAACATTGTTTAACATTTAATATATTAGACATTTTAGAGAAAATTAAAAATACATCTATGATACTGACAAGGTGGGCGAAATTGATTTGTGACACACTCTGCTTTCCTATGTTAATTTAATTGATTATGCAATTTCTACACTTTTTAATGATGCAAATGTTACGTCTATAATATTTTATTCCAACATTTTATTTACCGATTGATTTATAGTTATATTATGCTTACGTCTGTGGAATGTCACATGGTTCTTTCAAAGAGGACGTGCAATATAAATGTATACATGAAAGGTTCCTTGATACAGGAATTAGGCCCCTATATTTTTTTCGATTTGTTATATTGTCCAATACATGAATATATAGAGTTTAGGGTAGAGATATCGACTGTTTACGAGTTCTTAAACATGAGTGGGTTAGGTTACCCCAGGGACTCTCCCTATAGTTTATTTTATTTTTTATTTTGTTCCATACACGAATATATACGGTTCAGGGGTGGGAACTTCGATAAAAGCAATTTTTCAAATTGAAGGGGGAAGGGATAACCCCAATGGACTCACCCTATAATTTTCATTTGTTTTATTGTCCTCATCTCATAACTGAAGAGTCCGGGTATCAATCACACACTATCTTCGAGTAATAGTTATTTGAAAATAAAATCCCATAGGGTTCTACGGTTAACCCTGCCAACTTTAGGCCCCTCAAAATACCCCTTAACTGTCCCGCATGTAAAAACGAAAGCTCCTGTAGTTAGTCGTACATTTTATGAAATCCTAAGAAAATCAAACAAGAGGTCTGAGTTGTCATCCTAGACGGTCCGAGTTGTCATCTTAGACGGTCCGACTTGTCTCTTGGACGAGTTGTTCTGCATTGCTTAAAACATTGACCTGATTGGTCAACGTTTTGTTCATGCATAAAATAACAACAAGGTCAGAGATAAACAAAATTTGATAATAGAAAGGTATTAAATGTGCATACATTTAATTGAAATCAATCAATCAAATGAAATATTAGAAGATTTCACAGTTTGTATAAAACAAACAGATACCAAAGCTGACAATATTTACAATTGATTATGACAATGATATGGCGGTATCACAAATCAGAAAACAAATTTCAACTGAGAATTCAGAGAATCAGTACATCTTTCTTCTTTTGGTGTACTACACTATCGCGAAAAATACTTTCGTATGTCAAAGTGGTTTGTTTATAATCGAATATAGAACTTCATCCTCCCAATCTGACGATATTCAAATTTGTTTCTTGAAATTATATGACGATATTATAAATCAGTAATTAATCCAACCAAAGACGAATAGTAAAATGAAAGCAATGTTTGTATCAATTTTTGTCTCTCAGTTGAATTTTACATGCACATTGGATACCTTTGTTGTGATTGTCAAAAGCCCTCGGCAAAAAACTTGAGCTAACAATTATTTGATAAAATACTGCAATCTCCGAAACAGCGGTTACGTCTTATTTAAAACGGTACATTGACTTTAAAAATGTTTGGCGAAGCAACGTCACCACTGTTTTGATGTTCGAAAATACTGTAGTATTACCTCAGTTATTGAATTTAACAATTTCAAATCACAAGAACTTTGTATCTAAGAAAATATTTCAAAACTTACCACGAGGTGTAATAGAAGACCTGTAGATAGAAAGATAACTTTTAAAATGAATTGCCTATTGATATATCAAGATGAATATATTCTGCAAGGTGTGCAACAACGATTAGTGGCATATGTTGCTTTTTTTCCTAACTTAGCTGACTACGCAAATAATTTATGAATATGTAACATCTTTCCCCTGTTGTTTATACTTTTTGACTTAATGATCGATTTTGTAATTTGTAATCAGAAAATAAAGAATGTCTCGTTCAAATAAAAAGGCAAAATATATCTACACGAAATATACAAAAAAACACCTACATATATGTAAATGAAAGTAGTACTATACGTTTCAATAAATATTTCTGATAACATATTCACTGATATTTTTTTTTTTTTTAAATGGTTAAAATATCTTTTTAACATTTCAAAATGTAAAAAAAAACATTGTGCATGAATTTTCGTTATTTATCTGTAAAAGAGTGACGAAAGATACCAGAGGGACAGTCAAAATCACAAATCGAAAATAAATTGAAAACGCCTGGTTGAAAATGAAGGAAGACAAACAGACAAGCAATAGAACACATGACACAACATAAAAAGGTAACCTCATTACGACACTCTTACACATGACTCATCAGTGGAGCACGAATCAGAATACTGATGGAAAAAGATGAGTATCATTGATAACAAAATTGTTCTGTCGAATCCTCGATTTATTTAGTAAATGTTCCCGTGAAAATTACAAAAAGATAAAAACAAAATGCATTTATAGAAAAGAGTGGGACCGTTTGTTTATTTATAAATATAATAGCATGTTAACTTTTGGATTATACCTCTTCATCTTTTATATGAGCTTTGGACTTTACATATTTTGGCCACGAACATCACTGAAGATACATGTATTGTCGAAATGCACATCTGACGCAGAAAACATGGTACCGTTAATGTTATTATAGATAGATGCAGGTGATGTTTTACTAATTGTGTGGTCGATTTATTTTAAAGAGAGTGCTTATTAGAGTATAATGATACGTGTTCAAAAAATAAACGTGTAAGTATGTACAAAATTCATTCACCTTATCTCTTACAAATATTTTAAATAGTTTGTCCCGATCTTTATACAGGGTGTTATTCTCGAAATTTATGATCTGTCTTTTATTATTCATTTAATGTGTTGTCCTTACATTAAGAAAAAATGCACTTCTCTGAATCTGTAATATGTTTTTCTTTAATCAGTTAATGTGTCTTCCTTGCATTTATAATGGGTGTGCTTTTTAAATCTGTATCTGTGTTTCTTTGTTCATGTAGGATGTTGCCCTTGCATTTATAAAGGTATGTCCATTCAGATGTAAATCAGACATTGTATGGATCTGTTGAGTCGAGCCCTTTTCAACGGATGTTTATAGTTTATTTATATGTTGCACGGTTACACCATTGTCCAAGGCAAATTGAGAGTTGGACACCTGGAAAAATGTTTAACCCTGTCATATTATGTATATGCCTGTCCTCAGTCAGGAGTCTGTTATTTAGTTGTTGTTATTTGTTGCTGTATCATTGTTATGTACATAAATACGGGCGTTAGTGTCTCGTTTTAATTGTTATACTTTTTAGAATAAATTCTGCTCATTGATGAAGGTTGTACTGTGACATATATTTTTAACTCCTATGTCATTTGCTATCTTGTGGAAAGTTGTCTCAATGGCAAACATACCACCTTTAATTTGCAGTTGTAGCAAAAGTTGCTGTAACATTATTTTATTATATTATGTTTAACATTTAATATATTAGACATTTTAGAGAAAATTAAGAATACATCTATGATACTGACAAGGTGGGCGAAATTGATTTGTGACACACTCTGCTTTCCTATGTTAATTTAATTGATTATGCAATTTCTACACTTTTTAATGATGCAAATGTTACGTCTATAATATTTTATTCCAACATTTTATTTACTGATTGATTTATAGTTATATTATGCTTACGTCTGTGGAATTTCACATGGTTCTTTCAAAGAGGACGTGCAATATAAATGTATACATGAAAGGTTCCTTGATACAGGAATTGATAGTTGGAAAATAAATTACCAATAACTGATAGAATAACATGAACATTATAAAATCGAGTCTTCTTTCACCAGCGCTTTTGTCCTTTTGTAGAGAACTGTCAAGATTATGTAAATATTGTCAATGAAGAGAGAAGAGGAGACTTGACTTATACCATTGTTTGTTAGGAAGTTCTAAAACTCTTGAACTGAGCGTTCATTTTTAGCTGAGGTTTAAATATCTTAATGAAATACTGTTCCATTTCATATAGGTATATTTAGAACCACCTGTTGCACTTGAAAAATGTTAATATTTTAAATGATCAATTGACGCGTTTCATTGTGTATTCTGAATAGAATTTGCCTGTATTTCGGATGCTATTTGTTCTTGTGAATTCGGACCCTTTCACAATCAATTCTATTGATTTATTTTCGAATATACATTTACGGAGAAATTCTGTCCAATGTGGAAATATTTCATATTGCCGGTCTCAAAAATAATTATCATTATGTGAAGCACGCACAAGTTTTACTGCAAATCACTTTTGGCTCGAATCATTTTTAATTAGATACATTTTTTCAATTTAAAAGCTGCAGAAGCTTATATATATATATCAGTTCTTCCATCCTTCTACCTGGAAGGTATGATTTCAAAACGTTGAATATGTTTGGCAATTTTGGTTCAAGAGTGCATACAAATAATATTGGTTCTGTATTATCCCATTTTTCTAATGGCGTTCAATTTCATTTCAAACTCTTTCATCAAATGCAAATTATCGCCGGATTTTTGTTTTCAGGAAGCAACGGGTCTCACATTTGAAACAAACACAACGTACATTGATTATGTTTTAAGTACAACATACTACAAATAATCAATAAAGACACAACATCTACATCATGCTATAACTGCAGGGCCGTAACTACATTGAAGCAAATGAGGCAAATACCTCATGTTAGAAATTAAAAAAAAAATGAAACAAAAGATTGACATTGTTTTCACGGAAAGCGTCTTGCAAGAGGCAAGTTCTCTTCACTCTCTGGTGTCGCCCCTGCATGTTTTGCGTGATTATGTTTCTATTCTACTTTTAGTTTTCAGAGTTGATGGTCTATTGTTTGTACTTTTGTGTCCCGGTTTGTCTTTTGTTCATTTATTATCCAACTTTATGACTATAGTCTGAGTGTTGATTTTCATTTGTAAACGTGTGGTTTTGCAATGTTGCATGTCCACCGATGTCCAGACATTGCTCGAGAAAATTTTTACGATGCTACTGGACACAGAAAAAAAGGAGTTTCTGCATGGAGAATTGAACTTGATATTAAGGAATCCAAAACTGGCTTTTTTGGGTAGATAAAACTAAATAGCTGAAATGATTCACATTAAAGTAAGCTAGGTATCCAATTTCCTGGTATCACGACGTGTTCAGACTCTTAAACAGAAAATAAAGGAATATGGAGTAAACGTGCACTGGACCTAATCGCACAAAAAGCCAATACATAGAAAAAATACAAATGATCAATGGTCAGAGTATTTCTTCCTGTTCTTCATCTTGATAGTTGCTCGAGGGTCTTCAACAGAAAAAAAAATCATAAATACCGTAAAACAAGGTCAATATGGTCCCTAGTGTCGACTTAAACAGTACTAGTACTTAAAGTATAATACTGCACTGTCACTATATTTAAATCTAGTAAAAAAAAATCACCAAAAAAAGTCGAGGCACAATACAAGACAAGAACAGTCCGGTATTAATGATTATGAGTGAGAATTACGATTTTTGCCTTATCCTACATATCGGTCTTTTAATGTTTTCCCTAAAACCTAAAAGTCTAAAATTACAATGAATCTATGTGTTTGCTTATAGACAGAATATTGTCAAAAAAAAATTGCTAAAAATTAATTGCGTTTCAATGTAAATAAACTCATCATGCCATAGATACAAGGACTAAATTTTGTATAGACGCGCGTTTCGTCTACAAAAAGATTCATCAGTGAAGCTCGAATCCAAAAAAGTAAAAAAGGCCAAATAAAGTACAAAGTTGAAGAGAAAGTCCGGGAAACGTCCAGAATGAACGATTTTGTGTTATTTTTCTCAGAGCTTCTTGGGGCTTTGAGCGGCCCCAAGATCCCTCCCCAAAATTTTTTCGACTCGCTACGCTCCGCGAAAATAGATTTTGCCTCACTTTTAAAAGACGCTAGTTACGGCCCTGTAACTATGCGTGAAAATCTTTATGATATCTTATATGTTCCTTATATCGTAACTACAATCCCGTTCCGTTTTCACGAATATGAACTACCGAATTATACTATAGACCTTGTGTCTTATATAATGACGGGTTCCACATGTGGATCAGGATCTGTTTACCCTTACGGAGCACCTGGTATCACCCCAAGTTTGTTTATGGGGTTCGTGTCGCTTATTCCTATACCAAATCAATAGAATGGCAGTTGTTATTTTATAGTTCGTTTCTGTGTGTGTTGCTATTTTTTTTGTTGCACTTCAGTTTGTCTGTTCTTTAGTTAACTGCCCGGAGAAATTAGGAATCATCTCGCTCGGGAGCATTATACGAAAAAAGGCTATTACGAGATATTCGAAGAAGCATACATAAAGAGATACAAATCATGGAAGCTGGACAAGTTACTCATATAGACAGTGTATAACGTATTCAACTTTTGTAGCCGTTGCTAAATCACAAAGAAAACACAATGCACGTACTAACAATGCAGGTCAGCATTTTTAAACAGCTAAGCCCTGCATTTTCTCTTAAGATAATCATTTACCTACTAATTGCCCGAAAATACGCGACTAAGATGAACACCTGGCTATTGTTAAACGTAACAATTTATTAGTTTCAACTGTCTCGGTACACATCAAATATAGGAATGCAAATCGAAAAGCTCATGTCGTAACTATAGTTAACGAAACCACACTTAGTGTATATGAAAACACCGCAAACCTTGATAAAAGATGTGAAACCGTTTCACTGACACAAGTGATTCTTTTCACAGTTGAATGAACAAAAGTACGACATATACATCAAGTGGGGTAAATCTTTTGAAGAATACAATACAAGAACACTCGACAATTTTACGCTCGTCAGCACAATTTCGCTCAAACATATTGTTCAAAACTGCCAAAGCCCCCGTTTGGTCTGATTGTCATTGTACAGATACGAATATTTTGTTTGATAAAGGCGCTTAAAAGTCTTTCGTAACGGAGAGTCTTGCGCATATATTTAAACTGCAGAGAGAAGGGGACGACAATCTTCATTTGGAGAAAGAAACACGAGTGCTAGTTTATATTGAAAATGAAACTGGACATTAAACTCCCAATACAGTTACTGTTGCTAATCGTCCATTTGATAGCTACGCCGTTACATAACCACAATCGTTACATTGACAAGATCAGTAACTATTTAAAAGGACTAAAACTGGCACTTCCATTAACGCAACAGGATACCTTTAAAAATTGCACTATTAATTGGGGCCGATTTTTATTGAGAAATAGTTGAAGATAAATGTGTTCGCGGAAACAAACCCATCGCAGTCAAATCAAAACTAGGTTACTTACTTTATTGACCGTTACATTCAGAAAAATCACAGTACTCAACAACGTCTAGTATCAGCATCATGAGCATTGTACCTATTTCACGTTAAACCGAGGAACACGACTTAGAAGGCTTTTTGTAGCTCGAGACCATAGGTATTGAATCTCCTGAAGTGCACGAAAAAGAGAAAGATTATATACGAACTTACCAAGAATCTTCACACTATTATTGATAAACTCCAATATAGGGAATCACTGAAGCATGACTTGAACGAGCCCCCCCCCCCCTTAAGTCAGTCTGCGCCCCCTCCCCTTAAAATTGTCTTTTTTAAGAGGTATCGAAGCAATCATTAATTTTCCCGGAAACTGCTACATGACCAGCGAAATTTTACAGACATAATGCAGAATAATAGTAACAAGTTTGTGATGCAAAACATTGCTCTAGTTAAATAACAATTCAAGTTAATAGATTCATGTTTACCAAACTAATGATCGGTGTAAAACACGTCGTCTAAAATAAACAATGATGGATTTATCGACTTTTAGTGTTAATGGCACTTGCGTCAGTATTGACTATTGCATGCAAACAGTAATTTTTATAATCGGGAAATACCCCCAAAATCGAGAAAGAAAAACATATTTGGTAGCATGAGTCAAATGATTAGTTCATTTATACATATATTTTGTCGCTCGGATGGTGTCTCGTTGAGAAAAACTCACATTTCTTTGCAACGTCGAACTTGCACATGCCTTTGGTTTTTTGTGTCGCTAGGTTGCGGCTTATTGACGTTTACGCGACACTTGTTTTTGATGAAGCTTACAAATTATCAAACATGCAGTTAAAGTGTTATTTCATATATGATACAAGACAAGAGAAAATACAAGGACCTAAGAGAAAAAAAAAAGAAGAAACGAGCTTATTAAAAAAAAATATCTATTCCGTCGCTCGTCATTCGATTGTCTATAAATATACTTTCTGTCATTTTGATGAATGTAAACTATAAAAACTGTGTCTTTTAGGGGGACATCAATGTTTGTTATGCTTTATCTTTTATAGGGAAGATTATCATAATTTTTTAAACATTATGGTTTTTTTTTCAGATGCATTGTGGATTTCAGTGTCAGATTTGTATGGATGGCAAATCTGTCTATTTAACAAATGAAATAGAAAATCGTAGGATTACAAATGCGACATTTCCAATGTGTCTATTGACTCCATTTAAATATCTAAGCAGTTCAAATATGTTAACAGTTAAGTAAATGTCAAGACGCTCTAGATAATTTCAATCCTTTTTTACATTTAGTAACTTTAATGAGTGAAGAAAACAAAGAAATGTCTTCTCTAGGAACTCCAGAAAGGATAAGGACTTCAATTTAGCAGGGACTAAACTCTAAAGCTACTTTTTAGTCATATTTGCACATAGGACTTTTACAGAAACAGTTAGTGTGAAACAGTTGTGCTTCACGAAGAATAACTACAGAATGATGCATTGAAATAGAGACTGCGCGATACATTTACAAAATTTTTGAAATTCTTCGACATATAAAACACCCTTCCATTTTGAAAATAAAAATTCTATATCAAATGGTGTTGATCAACAGTTGCAAGACGAGTTTACTTTAACTTTGAAAGTTAATTTTAGTATAGGCTAATAAAAAAAAAGCTCACCACACGTAATCTGTGATGGACATAAGGACCTTAAAAAGCAGGTGGGACCTTTATTGTTTTGTCCTTCCAACATTTTGCACCACTTTTGTATGTCCTTTGTTTGTCAACAAAGTTGATAGGCGTTTTCAACATACTCCGGGATTAAAAGTATCCTTATTTTCTAAGAGGTATCGAAGTAAACATTAATTTGCCTGAAACTGCATCAATAGCAGCGGCAACTATTAAAGTCATAATGTAAAAAGTATAGCAACAAGTTTGTGATGCAAAACATTGCAAAATAACGATTCAAGTTAATACATTCTGTGTCTACAAAACCAATGATCGGTGTAGAACACGTCTGAAATAAGCAATGATGGATTTATCGATTTTTAGTGTTTAATGCCACTTTCATCAGTATTAATTATTGCATGCGAACAGTCATTTTTATTATCGGAAAATACAAAAAAAAATCTAGAAAAACATAAATATTTGGTAGAATGAGTCAGGTAAATAGTTCATCCAAACATATCACTACAAACTGCTCAGTGTCTGAATTGACCAGTTTTTGTGCTCGACCAGTAAAATCGAGCACACATTTTACTCGACTAGTCTCGAAATTGTATCGACAGTACTTAACTGTACTTAAGTGTACTCGACTAGGTCTCGACTTTACTTAATTAGTCTGATTCAGTACTTGATGATCTTTGTGTAGTCTGAAATGTTCTTGACCAAGGCTCGGCCTGTCTCGACCTGTCTTGACTAGTCCCGACCTGTCTCAACCTGTCTCGACTAGTCTCGGCTCAGTCCCAACCAGTTTCGACCTGTCTCGACTAGTCTTGACCTTCAAATTTAGTGTTGACTGGTGTTAATCAGCCTATCTAACTAAACTAAATATTGATCAAACAAAATTCATGCTTATTAGGTGGTTTGATTTATTGCTGTGAAATAAAGGAATTTATAAAAATAAAAATTATTATATAAATTCAGATAGGCATCTTTAATTTTTTTTATAACCTTTACAAATCAACTTGGATTTTCATCAAACTATGCAGCTCAGGGTTTTGTTTGTACACTGGTGTTTATAAAGGGGTACTTTGAAAGACTAAGAAAAGGCAGAGGTTTACTCAGAACACAGTGGTCAGAAGTCAAAAGGGCAGTGGTTAATTATTGAAATGACCTTTGAGCTTGAACAGATTTTGTTTTCAATTTATAGAAAACTTTTAAATAGATTTGAAATTCGAATAAATAAATGAATATTTTCGGACAGCCAGTATATAGACTTTGTTAAGGAGACTTCGTATTAGCTACCTGTGAACATAATTTGTTGGTTTTTTTTTATTTCTAATTCATTTAATGTGACATTTATCATTAAAATAGATAATGTAAAATAGGACCATTGGTTGAATAACTCATATGAAGTATTTGAAGTGAAACAAACTTTGGATTTTTAAAGTCTCAAAGAACTTACTGAAAATGTTAAAAAAGAAACTTTTTTGAAATGCATTATAAGATTAACACATAGCAATTTAACCACATAGATATCTTATAATTGTCCTTAGAGAAGTATGCTTTCTTGCATTAAAATCCTAAACATATTTGAATTGTATATTATCACATAAAATTGAGAATGGAAATGGAGAATGTGTAAAATAGATAAAAACACGACCAAACAGTGAAACTCAGTACTAGTTCAGTGATAATGAATGTCATACTAAACTACGAAATGTATAAAATAAACTAAAATAAAAATACTCATAAACTCATACAATGCTTACAAAGGCCAGAGGCTCCTAACTTGGAACAGGCGCAATTGATAATTTGACAAAGATTGTTCTCAAAAAGTTATATTTAACTGACAATTAAATATCGTATATTCACCCAATGGCGCTAGCTAAATTGAGATTTCTTTCTAATATGCATATATCAGACGAAACACGATTGAAAGTGGAGGTTATTAAAATAGCACTCAACAAAATATTCAAATTTTCAAACATGTTCAAAAATTTCATAAAAAGGTCAAACAGATTTCTTATACCTTGATAGAGCGTTATTATTACTGACACGGAACGTCATCATTGTCATCAATTCACAAGTCATCGTCACAGAATTACACGACTTTTCAAACTTTCTTTTTCTCTTCTTACTTTCTATCCTCTTTGTTCACCTATCAAAGCTAGTATTATATTGCATAAATTGTTTGTTTTATATGCATGTCCATTATATTATACTATTATTGTAACTTTATATTGTATTATGGAGAAGACTTCATAAGTATGATTTACTTGTGTCTAATCCATTTTGCTTTAATTCAGCAAATAAAATATGTTTAAACTAAAGCACTCAGCTTTTCTACCAAACGGAGTCTAGAACGTTTAATATTTGAACACAACAGTTGGTCTCATTTGCCGTTTGATGTTTTCAAATTTTACAAGCAATAAGGTGAAAAAGGCTGAAAATAACGGGTTATACATTTACTGGCATTAAATGTTACTTGCTTTCTCCACTTAACAAATTGTTTGAATTATCTCTGTCCAATAATCTGATACAAAACATTAATATAAACGGAGTATCAAGTACTATAAGAAAACTACATCTAGATAACAATATACTTCCAGCAGTCCCTGACTGGTGTGTCGATGGACAAGGACACATAAGCGCCGTTAAATACCTGTTGTATCTGGATCTGAGTTATAATAGTATTGGTCCTATTCAGAATAATTCCTTTGTATGCTTGCCAAAATTAGAAATGCTAGTCCTAAATGGAAATCCTATCAGCCGAATTTATAATAATGTATTTGTAAACAATACACTTCTGTATTCGGTTCAGCTTATCAAAATAGGTAGTCCTTTGAAAAAGATAGACGACCTTGCATTCAACAGTTCATCGTTGTCTAGTCTTAATTTACAAGAGACAAACTTTCATTTTGATCTGGAAAACTTTAACCCAAAAACTATTTTTTTACTCGCTTCAAATCTAACATTCCTTTATCTTGATAAGAGTTACCTACCCAACACAGAGATACGGATGCAACAAATGTTTTCATCTTTGATAAAACTTAAAGTGTTAAGTATTTCGTCCGGGAGACTCAAATTTCTTCCAAAAGACGTCTTTCTATACTTAGAATCCTTGGAGACATTGCAATTGGATGCAAATAAATTGATTAGTTGGATTGACGGAAATACTGTTTTTCGTAATATGACTTCGCTTAAAAAGCTTTACTTGGCAAACAACAAAATTAGAATAATCTATCAAACATCATTTCCACTGAAAGTACTGAATGCATAAGAATAATTAGATCTTAGTCGAAACCCGTATGCCTGTACTTGTGATCAACTATGGTTCACTGAATGGTGACAGGCAACAGCAGTCAAGCTGTTAAGGTACCCGTTATTTCACAAGTGCCGACAGCCTACCGAACTTGACAATATACTGCTTCAAAAATATGCTGAATCTAAAAAGGAGTGTCCACCTTGGAATCAATTATATTATACTATTGCAATTGTATTATCATGTACAGGAATTTTGAACAGGAAGAGTGATAACTCTAGGTATGAAATGTCATACAAATATTAAGAATTGTATATACCTACAGAGAATTAAACACAAAAGACGTGAAGGGTATTTCCAATTACCAGAAGCAGATGATTTCGAATATTACGCTTTTGTCGTTTATTGTGATGCAGACCGCAAATGGGTTCATCAAACATTTTTTTTCCAAAAATAGAACAAACCTAAGGTATCAAGGTATGTATTCACCATAGAAATTTTGAAGTAGGAGAATCAATTACTGCAAACATAAATAAATATTTAGAGAAATCATGGAAAGTTGTTGTAATATTATCTAATGAGTTTGCGAAAAGTCAATGGTGTCAATGGGAAGTTGATGTTCTCCAGGAGAGACGCAGACGTTATGGAAGAGACGTTTGCTTTTTAAAAATGCTGAAGACTATCGACTTTAAGCATATGACTAATCAATTACGAGCCCTATTAGATAGTGGTCTAGGTCTACGGTATCAAACTGGTGTCGGCGAGGATCTGTTTTGGGCAGGCGCAATTGAGACTTTACGGAAACCGTTAAATCATCTTCAAACAGCACTTTTATAAACATTTTCAGAATTTATCTGTTAAAAGAATTCCACGATCCAGCAAATGAAAGATTGACTTTATTAATGAGTGTAAATATGATTCTTAAAAGTTTGTTAAATGTGAATTGTAAATAATGGCATTTGAATCTAAATTTAGGTAGTAGTTTTTTTTTTTACTAATGATTCGGATTATATGTGTCGTGTTAATGCAGATGAGTTGTCTTATGTAACTCAGATGTCTAATTAGTTATCAAAAGTACCAGGATTATAATTTTATACGCCAGACGCGCGTTTCGTCTACATAAGACTCATCAGTGACGCTCAGATCAAAATAGTTAAAAAGCCAAATAAATACGAAGTTGAAGAGCATTGAGGATCCAAAATTCCAAAAAGTTGTGCCAAATACGGCTAAGGTAATCTACTCCTGGGGTAAGAAAATCCTTAGTTTTTCAAAAATTCAAAGTTTTGAAAACAGAAAATTTATAAAAATGACCATATAATTGATATTCATGTCAACACCGAAGTGCTGACTACTGGGCTGGTGATACCCTCGGGGACGAAACGTCCACCAGTCTAACCATGATTTTGCATTTACAATTTTGCATTTGTAGACACAAGTTTTTAAACAACTTTGAAATTATCTTCATCAAATAAGATACTAAATTTCGTTAAAATACTGTACTTTTTCATTTATAATACTTACGAACTCATTACGTTTTTTGCAATTTGTAATACGCTATTTTTTTATTTTTTTATTTTTTTTTTTAGCGGATTATTTTGCTCATGCGTAAACATCTATTTATCAATCATATCATTTAGTACATCTGTGGTTGGCTAATTTAGTTTGATATATACAAAAATGAGGTGTGTTATAGTCGAAATTAAAACGCTTTAGTCATATTATAAGTAAACAATTGAATGAGATTGCAGAATCAAAACGTCTTTTTTGCAAGCATAATTCCTACGTCTTTAATTTCATATTTGAAGGACCAATAATTTATTACAATTTAAAACAAAAATGTATTGGTATTAAAGGGCTGGAAGGCTAATGCTCTAGAACGGGTGCCATTTCCTTGAATTTCTATGGGGTGGGGGTGGGGGTATAGATAATTTGTTTTTACTTACAATAAATGTTTTAAAAATATATTTCAATATTATCTAAACAAATGATTGATAGGCAATATTTTATATTTTGTTGTACAGTTTAGATATCAAGTGTTGAATTTAATTCAGTTAATAAAATTTTTACTCAAAATTCCAGATTTCTTTCAATATTCGTTAACTATAATGGTACTGTCTCTGTTATAAAATTGAATGTTCAGCTTCTCAATACTATTACTTCATATCACATACCAAATATGATCAAATATGCCTAATGTCATCTTATCTACTGTTTATTATCAAAGATATTCAAATTATTACAAAGAAATTAAGATACTGTGTTTAGTTTAAATCATATAGTAATAAAATTGATAAATGGTATCATTTCTACTGTGCAGTGACAGATTACAGTGGGTGGGGTGGATACGGGGTAGTGTTCGTCATTCATGTGTCGTCAATATAGACAAACTGATCTATCATGTCAAAATAATGAAATTTTCATATGCAGGATCTGAACTCAAGAATTTTACAGAATAAGCATATTTCTCACTGAATAAAGACAAATGTCCAATCGCATTACAGATCATACAAATGAATACCTCCCTTTTTGATCCCACTCCAGACAATCACATATCATTGCGACGATAGTTTTATGTTATATATTTAAAAGAAGGGTGGAAGATACCAGAGGGACAGTTAAACTCATAAATCGAAAATAAACGGACAACGCCATGGCTAACAATGAAAAAGACAAACAGACAAATAATAGAACACATGACACAACACATGTACAGAAAACTAAAGACTACGCAACACGAACCCCACCAAAACAGGGGGTGATCTCAGGTGCTCCGGAAGGCTAAGCAGATGCTGCTCCACAAGTGGCACCCATCGTGTTACTTAAGTTATTACAAACCCAGTAAATAGTTTAATTCGTTAGGTCACAATCATGAAAGGGAAGGGGATTGTAGTAACGACGTAAGGAACATATCCAATATCATCTGTGAAACAGTTATTCCATAACGGTCAACCAACTCGTGACGGCATTCATAAAATATACGAAGGGATGATTTCAACTTCACCATTTAGAACTCTTGTTTTAATAGCTTCCTTGTGAGCAGCAACCCTCTATCAATTAAATCATGATAGGAAATACAAGCACGGGAATATCGTATCAATTGGGAGATATATATCCCGTATGCAGGTGATGCTGAAATGTTGTTACTTAGATATGGAAAGTTCACAATTGCCAAGCTGAAATCATCTCTTTTGTCGTAAAATGTTGTTTTCAACTTACCCTCATTGTCAATTTCTAGATGTAAGTCAAGATATGAGGCCGAATTAACTGTACTTTGTTGTATCCATTATCGATGGGATAGATGCGTTCAACATAGTCACCAAATTTTGAATTATTTGGTGAGAGAACACCATCTATATAGCGGAAAGTAAAGTTAAAGGATATTGCTAACTTCTTATCTTTCTTCATAAGAAGTTCCTGTATGAAGTCAGCCTCAAAATTATAAGGAAACAACTCGGCAAGAAGAAGGGCACAATTGGTTCCCATTGGAATGCTGACAGTCTGTTGAAAAACACGTCCTCCAAACGTAACAAATATGTTGTCAATCAAGAAATCAATCATCTTGATAATGTCAGTTTCAGAGAATTTTTTGTGAATCCTTTACAAAGTTAGATTTATCCCTCCCTAAAACAAGATACTTGTAACTACGTTGGCCATTATTTTTAATAAAACAAAGCAATACCAACTCTTTCAATTTGTCTTTTAATTTGGAATGTGGAATACTTGTGTAAAGGTAAAAAAAGTCATAAGTGTTAATACTATTGCAAGATGAAAGAGAATTAAATTGTATGTACTGTAAAAGATCTTTGGAACTTTTTAATATCCAGATCTGATTCACGCCACTTCTAGAATAGGCAGTTTCAAAATAACTTTGAGGTTTCGTTCAGCACTTGTAAGACCCAGCATTATACCGTTGTTTGTAAGGACTCTTGTGTAGTTTCGGTATCCAATACAGTGATGGGAGATCCAGTTGTTCTTCATCTTTGGTTGAAATTCCAAAGGAATATAGAAAAGACGTATGATTATCCGAGATTTCCTCTTTGGTAAGTGTCGTGAGGGTATATGTTGAGTTTCCAAGTGAATTGTCAATACCTAATTCATTTATCAAGCAGTTAATGTAATGAGTTTTACACACAAAAACGATGTTGTTTGGGGCTTATTCTGCGGGGAGAACAACATATTTGTCATGGAGGTAAGACAAGTGTTTTGCAACATTTTGGGTCTTTTGACGTAGCATGGGGATTGATAGACCCATTAAATTTCTTAATTCTGATTTGTATCAACGACCTCACAGTCTTAATCCATTCGGAAAGAGTATCTACGACTTCCTTCTCGCGCTTAGCCAATTGCTTGTCATAATCCTCGACTGAATTCATCAATATTTTGAAGATGTATTTCCAATTGATGGATTTAGGCTCACGATATTTCGGACCTTTGGGAAGTGTTATTGACCATGTTGAGGTCACCGGTAATAACATGGCAAGCCGGATTATATGTAAATTGGAAACTTGTACAAGTGCAACCAGGAGGTTTAGAATTGAAGTCGTCAATATTGAGATCCTGAAAAACGTGTTTCTAATTGAACATTTTAGGTGCAATTGGTTTGGTATAGGTATAAGAAATGATTGGTACAGACTGATCTTTAAAATAAGGAGGTATTTTCGACTGAACTAATTTACGATGAAGGATATTGCCTTAGTTGACGTCATCGAGACCTTTGTTGGCAAAGGGCAGATTAAGTAAAAATCTTCTCTCTTTTTCATATTTTCCAATGCGAACTGGTTTGAAAAGTCTGTGGTTTCCAAACATAAATTGAATAAAGAATGAAGTTTTGAAAGCGGTAATGAATAAAGTTTCTGTTTTTATTTTTAAAAAGATAATGTGTACATGTACAAGGTTTTGTTAATAAATATAACGGACAATATATACCATGCTCTCTCAGCCGACGTCGCAATTTCATTTAAATGGAAGAAGTTATTCAAAAGCTTCTCTTTCTGTGCAATATGATATTTTAAAAACTCATTAGGCAGAGCAATTTAAGACATACTTGCATAATTATTAAATCGTATAAATTCTGAATTAAATTTTTATTTATAATAAAAGTTTCATATTTTGAATATTGAAAACGGTTTTGAATTATTTACTTGAATTGATATGCATATAAAAATATGTTTGGTTTTATTAATTTCTTAATTCAAATACGTTGTTGGCACTCGTTACCATCGTTTGGTTTCACAATCTTGTCGAATTAGATGATTATTTTTATTAAAAAATGAGATATTGTATCAAGTGCATCATTATTGGTTGTAACAATCTATTTTCAAAATATTGGTCAATCCTTTTAATATGCACTATTCAAGATAATAAACAGACTCGAAAATGACATCAATAACACATCGTGGTTACTTTATCAAACAAAGACAACTACATTATCGATACCTCTTAAGACTTTTATTTTGCAATTACAATTTTACAATCGTGTCATTGTTGACATGTTATATTGGATGATTGTGCACGTAAAATGTAAGATTAATCCATATTATTCATTAAATGAAGTGTTTGTATATGCAACAATGATTAATATTTAATTACACTCATTGCTAACAACATAAGTGATGTTGCTACTTCTTCCAATATTACACAGAATCTTAGCAAGCACTATCATAAGAATATTTAGCTGAGAGAACTAAGTATGGCAAAATTCATCGAAATACTGTTAATCGCAATAGGAACGTTTTCAAATTGTCGTGTTGGTGATATCGTGGTACTAAGACAAACACCACATAAAATATTCGTAGGAAATGTGGTGTTTGAGACACAGGCAGTTAGCATGTGGTCATTATGTGCTCATCTTTGCTCAAGGATGAAAATTTGTAGATCCATTAATTTTATACAACACAATAAAACGTGCCAAATTAATAATGCTGAACCAGAGCGGTGTACTGCTCTCTTAATAGATAGCTATGGTGATAGTTTTGTTGCAGCATCAACCTTTCCACCCGTAAGTTGTTTTATATGAAATTCGTTTAAATTTTCCTCTGAGTTCAGTATTTTTGTTTTATTACTTTTTTCCGCTTACGAATTTTAACGTTATGAATTTCAAGGTTGCGACCTGTTACTGCACTGAGTGATGCCAAAAATATGTTATTTTTATAGGCGAATCCATCACGATGAAACGATATTACAACATTTAAATTATCGTAAGGTCAACGATGATTCCATGGCAACGAACATTCATGTATGTTCTTTATTCAATAATGTACAACACTCTCGCACTTTTCATCTGGAAATAAAGTTTTGTCCCATTTTATTACATTTTAAAACGTTCAAAAAGTTTCAAATGTCTTGTGTTAAGTTGAAAAACTTACGCCGGAACAGGACATATGACTTCATAATTATAAGCAGCAATGATTAACACTTCGTGGAGTTTTTTATTTACCCAATTAGGGTGTTGACTATAAGAGAAATATGCTCAATAACTAGTTTTAATTGCACATCGCTTGATCAACCCTCATTATTTAATCTAAAATATGAAAATATAATTGGATGAAGGTTTATTTATTTTAAAATGAAATTGCATTACTATACTTTTATGATATCAAGCGACATCATTCAATTCTTACTTGTTATGAAATCTACACATCTCACGCAAATTTGAACGTTTTAGTTCACAAAAACGTTTTATATCATACCAATGTTTCATTGTACACAAACGTTTTAGTGTTATCCGATACACATCATTTCTGATTATAAATGTTTCATGTTACAAGGCTTAAATTTTTTTAGAAAAGAAAAAAAAAATCATCAAATACGTTATTATTATTTGTTCTATATCTATTTGCAATTTGTATATTACAATGTTAAACAGAAAAAAGGTTTTACGAGTTGGTCATGCTACCATAAAACTTACAAGTAAATACGATGACTTATTAGTGAAACAGGAGATGATTATTGCTTGTCTATAACTTTTTCCATTGAAATGCCACATACTTTGTGAAATGTGTGTTTTAGAACTTAGCCTCTGTATGTCAAGATCATAACTGCAGTCTGGACGAAATATGTATTCCGAAAGCACATAGTCATATATGTCAGCCATTTTTAGAACCAAAAAGGTAAAACATGAACTTACCGATTTTTTTTTGTTGATTTATTTTATTATGTGAACGATTAGTGATGTTCCTGGGGATACGAGCACCCGTTCAAACAAACCGAATCCGCGCGTGTGGTTAACATATCGCTAGTACGCATGTCACGAGACACTATTCAAGATTAGTCACTTGTATAGTTTGCTATAAAAGACCTCGAAATGACAATATGTAAACAAATTCAAAAAAGGAAATAAATGGTCTTATTTAAGATTGAATCAATTGACGAAAAATAAATGACGGGTATCAGCATAAAACAACACTGAATTACAGGTTTCTGACTTTGCACTTGTACTTTGAGTAAATGGAATGATTATGCATGTTTTTCGTGACCTCAACTTTTTCTCAAGACTACAATTTGAAAAAAAGGATTGTAACTAATCGTCAAAGTACAGAACTACTTACTACTGAGCTAACTTTCATCTTTAAAGGCAATACATTTCTATTTCTATCAGGTGTCATATATATTTTTTGCTTGATCAGTAACTTATATCACTTTATATTACTTTTCTTCAGATTAGCTTCTAATAATATTCCAAAATGATATATACTGCAATAACGTCAAAATATGTCAGACAGGCAATGATAAAAGAGGAGCGAAAGACACCAGAGGTACAGTCAAACTCATAAATTGAAAATAAACTGACAACGCTAAGGCTAAAAATGAAAAAAAGACAAACAGACAAATAATAGTATACATGAAACAACATGGAAAACTAAAGACTGAGCAACACGAAACCCACTAAAAACTGGGGATGATCTCAATTGCTTCGGCAGGATAAACAGATACAACGTTTATCTTAAATTCCAACACAAATAATAATTTGTTTACATTGTCTCCGGAATATATCATGTGGTTATCATGGTTAGTCAGCGGACTAACTTGCTTTTTTGAGGAATCTTAACCTTATATTTTCCAGCAAAAAACACATGTCCACTGAATTGGTTGAGATTAGGAAGTAACTGTTATTATTTCAGTACTGACATAAAAACATGGCACCACGCAAAGGTAAGTTTAGTTATAGATTACTGTAAATTAGGAAAATTAGTGTGTGGTTTTTATTATTGCAAATCATGACTGTGTAAATAGTTCAATAATAAATCGCAATGATTTCTGATACATATATCTGTATGCAGAGTATTCTTAAATCGCAATAGCAATCTAGACTTTTTGGCCATTCTTCATAAATAACAAATCTCCAACATTTTATGTGATTTATCGAGGTGCATTTTTAAGGCAGTTTCTGCTTACCCTTTAGGAACACATGATATCCATTTTTTAGATGAGTTCGTGTTTTTTTTTTCTTTTTTTTTTTTCGTTTTGTCTAGGCTGTTGTTTGTCTTTTGGTAGTTTTTTATTATCTTGCCATGATATTTTTTGTTCGTTTTCTTTGTTTACATTTGCCATTTTCTACATTTCAAAATACCCGTTCTAAGTCAGGAATATGACAGTTGTTGTCCGTTCGTTTGATTTGTTTTATCATTTGATTTTGCCATTTGATTTACGAATGATGTTCTTAAACCATGTATACCGATGATAAAATTTAGTAAATGTTTTGACTAGTTTGTGATATCGAAAACCTTGGTGTATTAATTTTTCAGTAAATCATAAATTTCTTTCGTTAAAATCTAAAACATTGTTACATACACAAGCGAATCGTACAAGTTAAGATATATAAACACCGTAAGATGGTGACAAATCATAAATTTTAGTATTAAGCTTTCCGTAAATGATATATATATATATCAAGATCGAGGAAAGGGCAGTGGTCATTGTTAGTGTTAGCTTTATTTAAAGTAAGTTCAACAGGATAATTTTTTGTAGTATACATACTGAAGTCGTCATTATTGAGAGTCAAAATATTATCCAAATATCTAAAAGTATTATTAAATTTGTGTATCAGATGTTGTTTCGATGGGTCTTTGCTGATTTTTGTCATAAATTGTAACTCATAGCAATACAAAAACAGGTCTGCAATAAGTGGTGCACAGTTAGTCCCCATTGAAATTCAGATAACCTGACGATATACGAAATCTCCAAAGCGAACAAAAATGTTATCTAGTAAAAATTCAAAGGCAGATATAGTATCAAAGCATGTCCAATTGACATAGTTTTTTTGTTTATTACTACTAAAAAAATGACCTAAAAGAGTTTGAACATATATATTCTCATTCTGACTTTTTAAATGCCCATTTAATTAGGTGTGTGAATTTTTTCTAAATGAGAATGTGAGGCAATGTGGTATATAGGGTAGAAAAATCAAAACTTTGAACAGATTCAAAAACAAAAGCATGCAATTTATCAAGTACTTCCAACGAGTTTTTGACACTCCAAAAGTAATTAATTCCACTATTTTCGAAGGCCTTATTTGAACAATTTATTATCAGGTTTTTGATTGTACCAAGTGTACTGGTAAGAAGAATAGATAATTTAGTAGTGGAACAATGGTTTGAAGACGAAATAAATCTATATTTGTAAGATGTTTTGTGTAGCTTCGGAAGCCAATACATAGTTGGGACTTTCATTGTTTTGGTTATGCTTGCAAAACGGTAGCTAAAAGTTTATGTTTGTTACAGATGTCGTTTTCTGAAAATGGAGTCAGTTAGAATGTTCGTGAATTGGTGATTTCTTTTTGTAAAACCTCAATGTAAAATTTACGTCAACAATAATAATGTCATTAGCAGCTTTATCGGCCGCGACAAAAGCAAATTCCTTAACTAGTTCTTTTAGTTTATGTTTGATACGAGAAATAGGTTTATTGTGGTTATTGTTAAGAGTAAAATGTTCTTTAAAATGTTGAATACGTATATCAACTATGTACATTCTTCTATTGCCAATCAAGTTTTAATCTAACATCAACTGATTGCTTTATTACTTTTTTCCTGATGCAATATTTTTTCAATTTTATCTAATATCATGAATATTGATGAACAATTTCATCTTTTCTTTCCAAATTATCTGTAAGTCTTTGTGGTGGTATTCGTATACGCTTTAACATCACAACTAATAACATGTACATGATACAAAATCTAACGACAGTAAATATATATAATCCGTTTATGTTGAGTGGTTAAATTGTTGATAAAAAAATGCAATATTGACTTAGTTTTATAGTGTATTTTTTTATTATTCAATAGCCAATAAATACTTAAAGTTTTCATACATTTGGGATATACAATGTGTTACATGTTGTAGGTGTCTTGTGAAAGTGAAAATTCCATGCTTGCTGAAGTGAGAACTACTATGCAGAGGAGCTGTATAAAGACCGTGGCCAAAACATATCAGAAAAGTATATAATATATATCTTATGAATGTTATAGAATGTTGCATATATCACAGGCTTGCACCCCTCTTTCATGTCATTGTTATTGTTCCCTGTATTAATACATTTGAATTGATACATATAACGAAAACGATGTTCAATGACTAATATTAGAACAAATAAAGCAAAAAGCTTAACCAGTATAAAGAAGGAATGACTGTAATATTTTTTTCTGTTTATATTAAGAAATAACATTACAAATAAGTGCACATTGAACAATCAGAGTAGCGGGTTCGTTAATGTGCACACCACATTTGTATGTTCTTTCGATTAATTATATATTGATTCTTAATTCCATTTTAAGCCGGAGTAAGTCGTGAACAGACGTTGATCACGCCACGGTCACTTGTCAAAATTATGTATTTTGAACTGATAGTCAAAACAATATCTGCCAATCAGAAGATGCGTTACATCCAAAACTAATTTTATGTGAAATAAGTAAAGAAGAGTGTTAGTAAGATCATTATTCTTGATTTAAAAAAAATTAGATCATAACCATTGTCTGCTTAGTAACTTCCAAATCAACAAATCATTACATATAAACCTGAAAAAAAACCATGTCTATAAAAAGGACTTTAGACACCCCCTCACGATATTAGAGAAGTCGACATTTCTTAAATATAGTTATAAATAAAAAATAGTTTTGTGTTTGAGAACATAATTTGAATCAGTATAATTATATCATTTGATATTAGAACAACTACGTTGTTAAGTGTCTTAGACAAACATTTAAAGGCATGCTCAAATATATATATAAGCTTTGATAAATTGATATCCTTTAAAACAAATTATTCAAACGATCCATCATTTTGAGTTGTATTGGCTTTATAAATAACATCACCATAACAATTATGATTTTATTTCCACTTGTAATAAGTTTCCAAAATCAGTAATGTTTATGATGTCATGAATAAAACGTAGGATCGTAAATTTGCCACAAAAGACTAGTCATTGTTTTAGCTATACTTTATTTTGATAATGGCCAATAAATTCTAAGTTGAAATTTTAGCTTAAAAAAATTTGCCATATTAAGGCATTATCGAATCTACTCTTTTAAAAAAAGAAACATTATCAATTATTCATTATTCAATAAATATTATTATGCATTTAATTTTGGTTTTGAGATTACTGGCTAGGCGGGACAGATATTGTTACCGAAGGAATTTGGATATGGATAAATAGCAAGGTGGTAATTACTATAAACGATTGGTATCCAGGACAACCAGATAACTTTGGTAACACCACAGGTGAAGATTGCATTCTGATGATGAAAAACTATCAATATAAATGGAACGATGGACATTGTGACACAGAACTTCCATACATATGTGAAAAGCAGTAAGCTTCATTTTTTATTTGGCCTTTTTTTAAATATCTAACAATTTATATCTTACATTAAAAGTTATATGGTCGCTACTGACCCCCTACAGATCCATATAAGGTTATAAACATCCATAGGGGTGAGGCTAGAGGCCTTATCCTCTTTAAATTTATTTTAGCCTCGATGGTCCGTACGGGGTCAGTAGTAAACCGTAAAACCAAATCATCGCTCGCTGCTGCGTTTTGTTGAAAAATAAATAATGAAAAACAACATTAATATATAACGTCACCATAAACAGTAGATGTGAAGTCACAAACCCTCTTTGAAATTAACGACTCCCTACGGATCCATAGCGGTTCACCACATGAATGCTTTAAACCAACCAAAACGTGATACTTTACCCGCGTTGCGATCAATCATAATATAGTAATTTATTAAATCGCAGCATTTCATTTCTTATTATACGTTTACGTAATCGAAAAATTACTCTCAGAAAATTACCATTTCATAAGGTAAAATCATACAAAGTATTGTGTCTTCGTTATAGCAAAGTTAGGCTAATCGTATTAATGTTCTGTCTGCATTGACATAAAGCACAACATATCCATTACAACATATTGCAAGTGAAAATATAAAACAGCTGTTTTGCTATACATGTATTTTGTCAATTAAGGAATGACTGTAATAATTTTTCTGTCTATGAAGAAATAACATTAAAACTGTGGGACATTCTGAATAACTCGCGTAGCGTGCTATTTAAAGTGTGCACCACATTTTTATGTTTTCTTCCAATAGGCAGAACAAATATCAAAGTCATTTCTTAAAATGTAATTCTTAGTTTCATTTTAAACCGGAGCAAATCATGAACAACGTTAAATACGTCACGGTCACATGACAAAATTATGTATATAAGCTGATAAACAAAACAAAGTCATCCAATCAGAAGACGCGTTACATCAAACATTAGATTATTACTCAATACACCTTATTGAACGTCTCCTGCTTAGTATGAATCACTTTCAATGTGAAAAAAAAAATCAGTCTCCCACAACTAAAACACAGGCACATAGTATTGGTCAACCAACTCTATTGTAAAACTTATGTAGTCATTCTTCGGCAAAATTCTTTTGAAGAATCTTTTGTGAACGGGGCATTCTTACAAATGAAGTCCGTATGGTATGAAATGTAACTAGCGTTTTATTCAGCTGCCTATATTATTTATCTAAATATGTTAGATAACACGCAATACATTTCTAATTCCATCATCGAGTGGTGGGCTGAAATATTGTACATACATTTTACAAAATTGATATCAAGATCTTTCATGACATTATACTAAACAACAGTTTCCGAATAAACTTTTGAAATCAAATTCACTTTTTATATATTTTGCAGGTTGGAGTGAAAAATCTCGGACTACAATAGCTGACAACAGAGAACTTTACATTGCGTAGCGTTATGTCATCTCAAAATCTGTAACTAATTGTAATGTTATTTTCCCCTCTCTATTGGTGTTATCTAACACAGTCATATCATAAAAATACATTGACAATATGTGTTGTGTTTTATTTATTCTTTGTTTGTTTGTGTATCTACAACAGTATATCTTATTTAGTTTCAGACCGGGTTAATCAGTAAAAAAGACACGAATTTTGTAACCATATATCAGCTTCGGAAGTTACAGTTAAGTCGTCGGATTGAATATACAGAGACATATTTTCTTAGTATACAGCAGGGATGGGGTCGATTAATGTTACCTGATTGGAAGATATTAATATATACATTGTATGTATATATATTATAAAGATAATGTTCTCTTACTAAACAATTCAAAATTTGGTGACTATGTTGAACGCATCTATCCTATTGGTATAGAGATAACGAATACAAAAGATACAGTTAAGTCGGCCTCATATCTTGACTTACATCTAGAAATTGACAATGAGGGTCGGTTGAAAACAAAACTTTACGACAGAAGAATTGATTTCAATTTCTCAATTGTGAACTTCCCATTTCTATTTAGGAAAATTCCAGCTGCGCCTGCATACGTAGTATATATCTCCCAATTGATACGTCACAAGGAATTTATTAAACTAAAAGTTCCAAATGGTGAAGTTGAAATCATCCCTTTGTAAATTTTACTAACGCCATCAGGAGTTGGTTGACGTTATGGCATAACTGTTTCACAGATAATATCGGATATCGAGTTTGACCCCCCCCCCCCCTCTGGTATCTTGTGTCCCTCTTTTAATGTCTAAAATAAAATGCAAAATAGTGATTTTTACGTTGACTAATCCTTTCAAACATGTAAACGACAGTCATTTTCGTTATATAACAAAAGAATCATACAATATAAAATTTCTGAAATTCTTCCTTTTTAAAAGGTAAATGGTTGTTAATTATATTCAATGTAATTTGATCGTAGGTTGCAGTTCTATTACTGTCGTATTAAGTTATATTTTCTTCGATTCTTCTTAAGAATTATTTATGTTTTTATTAATATAATGAGGTCTCATTTGGGAAAACTATATCAAAGTGGTCTAATGCCTTGATTTTAACTGTACAATGCTAATTTATCTTGTTGAGTTCCTATAAAAATGATTTTTTTGATTTAAATGTAGTTGTATACAATTTAAACTTGTTGGCCTCATATGAAATTGAGAATGGATATGAAGAATATAAAAGTTATTATGCCATGCGGAAGTCGATATTTTGTTGTTGAAATACATAATACATGGAAACACCTGTTGTTGAAAATATCACGGTAGTATTACTCTTTATTTTAAAAAGGATATGATAATGACAGAATGACAGATTAAATAGAGTAGTTTTAAAAGTGTTTACAAAAGCATCGGTACGCAGTACTACCACATCAAATATTTTAATAGTGATCAAGTTTCGGGTGAGTTATTTATTTATGTTCGAAAGACATCATATCAAAGAGTATTTACGTGTTGGAAAAAAAATAATTTTTCATTTTTTTCGTCTTCATATTGCTTTTTGTATTTTTTCATTCGACACCACTGATATTTCTAATGCATCATTGTCCCTATGATTAATGTTTACAAGTAGAAGAACGATGCCTTTGTACTTCTCATTCCCGAGGATATCCCTAGTATCATGGTAGTTAGCGCTTCTGACATTCTTAGATATAAATGATGCATTAATTTTGTTGTTAATTGATGTTCATAAAAAAATATTCAAGATACTACGGGTTTTTATTTCTCGAATGAACGAGTATCATATTGACGACAAATGTAGCTAAAATTTATAACTTTGATGAAGTATTTGGCCTCATTACCATTCTTTAAATCATCAATTTCACATTGAAGTGAGGTTGCTTTCATGAAAATAACCTGGGAAAGGATAAGCATTCACAACACTAGTTGACATCCGCGCCAGGAAGGGTAAACATATCCTTCTCAACATATTATTGAAACGTACGAGATATGATTACGACACGTCAAACATGATACGTGAAGATAACAATACTAATTTCGTTTTTGTTTGTTAAAATATTTTGATGGTAGTGTGATATAAACTACTTCATCTTAATTAATGTTGGTTTTCCAGCGTATTCAATATATCCTATGTCTGTTCGGCTTCATCAATTCACATGAAAACATCTACACTCTTTCACGAAAAAATTTTCCCTAGGGAATGTACTTTTACTTTGATATAGGATATTTATCTTACATCTCTGTCGTTTAATGTTTCACAATCTTTTTATACCTATATCCCCATCCGACAAATTATTCAAAAACGTTCCTTGTTAGACCATTTACACGGTTTATCGAGAGAAATGATCGTGAAAGAATACTAACGGTGGTCAAGCATTGCGATCAGATCGTAAAAAGTCTGGTGACTGATAATTTATCAATAAAGCTAGGTTCATACTGCCGATCAGATCAACTCGATCAAGCCCGATCAAGCCAAATTACGTGATCGGGAGACTGGTCTGGCTCAATCGACAAGAATGGTCGGGATAGTCTACCTTGCTCGTCATCGATCTGACTTTCTACCCGAGAGTTTTTGACATGTCAAAAACAATCGAGTAAGGATTGAGGAGCAAGTCACTCGTGAAGAGATCGAGAATTCGTCGAGTAGCGGTCGAATTGATCGTTAAAGGATCGTGAAGAGACCGAGTGTGGTCGGAATACAAAATATTTACCGATCAGAACTCGATCATTTCGACCTTTGCTCGACTAAGGTTCGATCATTTCAAGATTAACTCGACCAATCTCCGATCGCTGCCACATCACTGCGACTTGTATATTTATTTTATCCCAGACCAACTCGACCAATACCCGATACCTTCGCGACCACTCTTCGATCTCTACTCGGCCATACACGAGAAAACAAGACTGCTACCCGATTCTCTAAAAGTGTGTTCAGATCGGATCAACTCTCATAACTCTGCTTCCGTAAAAATATGTTGGCAACATTATTTTCAACTGTACAAATCCTCGAATAACAGTACTTGTCTTTATTTTTGCAAAGAGAGGCAAAATACACCAAAGGAACAATCAAACTCAAAGGTCGAAAACAAACCGACATAGCCATATCGAAAAACGGTAACCGACGAGAAGACAAACAGCAGTCCAAATAACATAGAAAACTAAAAACATAACCCAACAAAACCAGGGATTATCTCAGATGTTCCGGAAAGGAAGGAAATCCTGCAATTTTGGCACCGGCGGATTTTTCACATATTAAAGTAAAAAGTAAATTCACAAAAATACTGAACTCAGAGGAAAATACAATCAGAAAGTCCATAATCACATGACAAAACACCTAAAAAAAAACGAAAGAACAAGAACTGTCATATTCCCGACTTGGTACAGGCATTTTCAAATGTAGAAAATGGTGGATTACACCTGGTTGTGCAAGAACATTCATTGTTAGACTGCTGATGACTAAGTTATCTCTCAAAGTTGGTTTATAAGAACATCAAGATTATATTTTACCTGTTTTATTGGCTATTATCTGTTTTGTCTGTTCGTATTTTCCGTTTGTCAAGAAATGTTTGTAGCATAAAAAAAGAAAATGTGGTACAATCGCCAATGAGACAGCTCTTCACAGAACACCAAATGACACAGAAATTATCAATAACAACTATAAGTCACCTTACAGTCCTTTTTTTTTCATTCGGACTTTTTGACGTAACTTCACACAAAAATGAGACGAAAGACAAATATGTTTTAATTGGTGCGAATTTCTTTCTAACAGTAACGATACAAACTGTTCAGCGAGCACTCGTTTTGATCATGTGTTTCTAACATACTTTTGTAAGTTTGCTTACACTTAGACTATCATTACACTCGCTGCAAATGCGTCTACAGTTTGTCGTTCGTCGTTTGTTAGTTCAAACGATGCATTTCTGTCTTTCTTACTTTAACATTAACATCAAATCAATTGTACGTGTTCTTGCTTGTCATAACTCAAAACATTGTCTAAAATTACACAAAATTTCAATCCCCTCTAACCAAACGATGCATTTGTTTCTACTTCTGTAACGTTTAAAAAACTATAACAAACGGCACACATCGTTCACCAAACTTTGGCTAGAAAGAAATGCACTCTGAATATCTTGATAGATATATGTAAAGTTGTAAACTGTTTCAAAAAAGGTATAACTCCAGGGGATTGAAATTCTACTTTGGGTCAAATTTTGGGGAAATGTGTGACATCTGTGCCCTCTTTTTTGGAAAATGCATACACGTTATTGCCATACAGCAACTGTATCATGTCAGCCACTGCCTCACCTACATTCATCGTCGCCCGTTCCTGTCTACACATTCTCGTTCGTCTTCTATGTACTCTACAAGCTCCATCACAGCTATTAACTTGTCTCTCAAAGCTCTTACCCCCTTGCCCCATCTTCGTTAGCTTAGGGCTACGATCCACTTCCCTTGTAACCCTTGGCCAGCGAAGATGCACATTGCGCCCACAAATGCAATTGCTTTATTTCCATGTAGATTTTAAATGTATGATTTTACTCGGACCTTCTACTGATTATAACCAAAAAAAACAAATATATAAATATACACATCTAGCATATATAAAATATTGGGACGCACGTGCGTACTGACGGACAAGGGTAACACGTAATGCCCTCTCTGAAGCGGCGGGGTCTAAAAAAATTCGGACGTTACTATACTAAAAATATGCATGGCGACCAATTCCCGAGTATTCCTATCACCCATATACGATTAGGTCGGTCTGGTCAGGCTGAGATCGTGAATAGTTGATTTGGTCCAGCTAATCGAGTAAAGATCGTGTAAAGATCGTGAATTGATCGGAATTATCGAATAAGTATTAATTTTGTTGTCGGGATGGAGTCGTGAAGGAGTCATTAAGGAGTCGTGAATGGTCGAGTTAAGGTCGTGTACAGTCGGACAGTAGTCGGGTAGAAGTCGTAAACAGGCCTGATCAAGAATTTGGTTGAACTTGGTCGTGGACATTTGGACAATCGGGATCATCGAGTTGATCTGATCGGCAGTGTGAACCTAGCTTACGACACATGGTCCGTCAATAAATAATCTTATGTAATCAGTTTTTATTAAAAATATTGAAAGAACAAAACTCTCTGTCAAAATGGTTCAATATTATAATTAGTATCAGAGAAAATTCAAAGCTTAATATATACCCCGTTTTTACAAAGCTATAAAAGGCATAGTGCTCTTCAGAGAGAGAAAAAATATGAACATTGTTTTTGAATTTTTAATGCATTAACTGCATTTTTCCTAAACATATTGTTCAATTTTACTGTTTGAAATGGTTCTTGAAGTAATTTTGATTCAGTTCATTCAGAAATTTTGCAAAAACGGTAGTATTTGAAAAAACAAATGACATAACGGATCGTGAAAGATCAGATACCGCGTTTAGATAATCATGAAACGGATCGTGAAATATCTGTTGCTGCCTATACGTTAGTGCAAACAAATAAATAAATCCACAAAACCCGCGAATCTTTCTTTACACAAGTGATTGTTTATGTTTGTAATCGGTATATCAACAGATTGGATTTACATATTAACTTATTTCGCTTCAATTTTATTTGTGAATAGGGCTATGATGGCTGAATGCCAATGGATTTGATTTTTTCAAACTACCATACCGACTATTTTTTATAACCTTACATGTATTTTCATTTTTTTTTTAACAAAATACAAACTGTCAAATATTTCAAACAAAACCTGGAAAATTAAGATTAAATATAATACCCTATTGCACTTTTTAAATTTCCTTTTATGAATCAACCAAGATGGTTGTTATACAGTAATTAAACAGAAACCCAATCACCAGAAACATAAAGAAATTTAAAAGTCAAAAGACAGTTGTTTTACAACAGATAAAAAAACTAGGAATCATTAAGTCGTGCAAAATATGGAAACATTATGAATATATTTAACACAACTAACAAATTCTATCATCTGCACTAAATTCCCTAAAAGGACAAAATCATTAGAATAATTCATGTATATCTTTTTCATTGAAAAGAAAGAAAAAATATTCATAATTGTTTTCTTGTTTTGTCTCATCTTCTCACTGTACTGAATTCTTTTTTCTGGATATCATTATTACACATAAATATATACGTAAACAAGTATTCATTCTATTTATATAATTAATATGGTATTAGCAATATAAACATTACAATATGTGCTGCATGCATGTGATAACATTGAAAACATAATACTGAAACAGTCCAATATTGGTCCATTTTTTAACTTTAATCAAATCATTCCGCCTTGGTCCACTCTTTTTTAATATTGTTTATTATTTTCTGTAACTCTGCTTCAATCAGTTTAACAACTCTAGTAAGAGGGATTGGTTCTACTGTTTTGGTCCACTCTTTTTTTATCTTGCCAATTATTTTCTGTAACTCTACTTTAATCAGCAGCATAACATCTCTATTAAGGATGATCGAATCTATACATAAAGGATCAATGGTCTTCTGTAAATCTGTTGCTGTAGTAGTATATGTATTGTTCGTAAGATACATACATAACTGTTTGTTGTACAAAATATGAAGATGAGCTTATTTCTCTATTGTGTTGAAACATTGATTTGATGTTCAATTTCAACTTCAATAGCCATTCCTGAAATAAAATAAAACCCATCACTGCTCAGATCAAATAGATTATTTTTAAAATTCTACTAACAAAAATCAGTTTTATAGATATAACAATTTCGACAAATATGTAAAGAAACTTTAGTGATTAAAAGACAATGTAACCATAGTTATGGTCATAGTCAACAGGCGGTTTTATTACGTTTTTATATAGAAATAAGAAGATGTGATATGAGTGCCAACTCTCTATCCAAGTCAAAATGTGTAAAAAGTAAATAATAATAAGTCACAGTACGGCCTTCACCACGGAGCCTGAGGTCATATCGAACAGCAAGCTATGTATGGCCCTAAAATAACTGGTGTAAAACAATTCAAACGGGTGGACCAACGGTATAATATATATAAAATATATAATCTTTATGCATGGACATA
Organism: Mytilus edulis; assembly: GCF_963676685.1. Classification (NCBI taxonomy): domain Eukaryota; kingdom Metazoa; phylum Mollusca; class Bivalvia; order Mytilida; family Mytilidae; genus Mytilus; species Mytilus edulis. Next base: position 65,399,159 of record NC_092355.1, on the reverse strand, counting down.
GAAAATCTATATATAAACTAGTCTGCATACACTCATATTTTAGAACAAACAAGTCCTAAAATCTTAATGAACTTTGTGCATAAAAAGATAGGAATTGAAAAAATGGTCTGAAATCCAACTGTTTAACGCATATTTACCTAATATTTCATTTTTAATAGATTTCACTTCCTCTGCAGAAATAGTTTTAGCCAAAATCTCATTTAAATGGTCTGTATACAGCCTTGTTGGTTTGTTATGTTGATCAAACCGTTTTAAAAGATCGCTTAGTATATTACGTAATTCATTAAAACGTTTATCATCAAGATGAAATATTCTAGAATGTTGTAATTCGTTTCTTGTCAGTCTAATGCGCTCAATATCATCTCCAATAGCTATGTGTGTAGTCTGAATTCTTTGCCATTGACCACCCCATGAATTACTAGGAATGTGTTTATTGAGATTCCTGTGCTCACTGTACAAATATGTTATATCACAATCACACCTTGGACGTAGATGTGGTTTATCTGGTTTCAATAGATCATATAAAACATCAGCAAGAATATTCAGCGCTATCATTCCCATCTTTGAAAAGTTGATTTCCTCTTTTGTGAACTGAAATACAGATTTAGGTAGAGAATTATGATATAAAATATGTAAAATGCCAAAATAAGACATATGTAAGGCTAAATTGATTTGTTTGGTGAATCGATTGTCCATTTAAAAAGGTGGTCAAATAAGTTAAGTAATGCAACCACAGCAACCCAAACAATATAGTAATAAACATGAAACTATTTACAAGCGACGGAGAACACAGCTAGATATGTGATATAACGTACCCCTGTCAAACTGGCTGCTGCTATTGACTCATCAAAACAATATAGTAATAAACATGAAACTAATTATGAGAACAAAGCTAGATGTGTGATGTAACATACCCCTGTCAAACTGGCTGCTGCTATTGACTCATCAAAACAATATTATAGTAATAAACATGAAACTAATTATGAGAACAAAGCTAGATGTGTGATGTAACATACCCCTGTCAAACTGGCTGCTGCTATTGACTCATCAAAACAATATAGTAATAAACATAAAACTAATTATGAGAACAAAGCTAGATGTGTGATGTAACATACCCCTGTCAAACCGGCTGCTGCTATTGACTCATCAAAACAATATAGTAATAAACATAAAACTAATTATGAGAACACAGCTAGATGTGTGATATAACGTACCCCTGTCAAACTGGCTGCTGCTGTTGACTCATCATGGATATTTGAAATGTCTCTATTACTAGCGTTGATACGGAAAAACAGCTGCAATTCAAAAATAAAATAACCTTAAGAGAGCAAGCTTACCTATACCGACACCCTTCCATCTACCATACAAATGGCGAAAGCTTTCAATGTCCTTTGTGTTTTCGTCTTTCAGAAATAATCCTTTTCCGGTATATTTTTTGGCAACAAGATTGTGTCAAAACATCTATTTATTAGTAACTTTAATGATGCATAATGATCATGATAGATAGCTTCTTAGCCAGGTTAATATGCATATTCAGGACAAGACTATGTTAATGTAAAATAAATACTTATCATGTTTTGTGCTAGACCGATACGTACTATGAGCTAGATATGCTAACGTGCTAGTTCGCATGACAACAGTCAACATAAAGACATTTCATCTGTATACCCAGAAACATTAGTTCTTATTTATAAAGCCAAGTGCTTAGCGGAAAAGCAGCTGATACAATTTAAAAGTATTTGATTTGACCAGGCTGGGGAATGAACCCTAGACCTCCTGAACATGAAACTATTGAGGTGGTTTAGTCAAGGTTGCCCTCATGCCTATATATAGATAGTAACCAAGCATATAATAGTACAATAGGAATCTTCCTCTAATCATTTATACAAATTAAATTGTAATCCAGTATTTCTAATTTGATTTAACATCTGGAACCCCCCTTTTTGCAGGAGTTTTGGAGTTCATGGTCGACTTAAATTAATGACAGCATGGATGTGGTGACCTTAAAATGTAAAATAGGGATGAAGTCCCAAATTACAGTAGAAAAATCAATTAAAAACAAATAAATCAATTTCAATCTACTAATATACTTAAAATTGTCAACTTTCTTATTTTGTAACTTTTTTATTTACCCGAATTTGCCCAGAAATCTCTGTCTTTCTTCCAGTCTCGTTTGTCATGAGACTTTAAGACAGAGTAAATATATATTTATTAGTATATCAATATACAGGAATGAGCACAATAACAATTTTAATTAAAAAAATCAACGTTACCTGATGATAGCATTTTTGATTGGTTACATTGAAAACAACATTATGACTACAATGATGTCCCATCTGAAATCCTTAACATCAAAACCAACTGCAGAAACGTTTTGGAATTTCGGTTTCATTTTAAAAATTAAAATATGTTCGAATTAGAAAATAATTGACAAATTAACAGATAATACCTGTCTCATATTATCATCTGAGATCTTCGTCTTATTAAAATCGACAATAATTTCATGACAAAGTATTTGAATCTGGAAACAAACGCAAATACTGACGTAGGAACTGACTGATTGACGGGTTAGGTACTATATAACCATTGATATCACAAAAACTAGAACATGGTTGATACATTATAATCAGTCATTCTCAATAGAACACGATTTATTGTTAGAGGATGCAGAAGAACCCGGAAGATATATGACCTTCAGCATGAAAATTGGCAATCCTAATTAACTTTTATATCAGTGTCGAAGGAATCTGCCACGTTTGAAGTTCGAATTCGCAGCCACAGCTTTACAAGCTTAAGGGTTTTCATAAGCTAAATACAAACAAATAATATAAAATAGGAAAATCATATCAAAATAAAGTACAGGTGTTTCAAAAAATAATGAAGATGTCTTTTTTCCAGACTTACTTCAAACCCCATTTCATAATGTTGAATTGGAAGATGATCATGATGATAGTGATCTTTCTGTCGACAAATGATATGAACTTTTTGAACAAGTTCTTTGTCAATTGCATTCTCCAATTTATTTATATTGTAGTCCTGTAGTGTTGAGTTGTCGTCTGAATGTTATATTTCACATGGCTATAAAAGGGGAGGTTTGGCATGCCACAAAACCAGGTTCAACCCGCCATTGTTTTCTTTAAAAATGTCCTGTACCAAGTCAGGAATATGGCCATTGTTATATTATAGTTCGTTTCTATATGTGTAACATTTTAACGTTGCGTCGTTTGTTTTCTCTTATTTTTGAGTGTAAATTCTATTGCGATAAGACGTGTCACGGTACTTGTCTATCCCAAATTCATGTATTTGGTTTTGATGTTATATTTGTTATTCTCGTGGGATTTTGTCTGTTGCTTGGTCCGTTTCTGTGTGTGTTACATTGTAGTGTTGTGTCGTTGTTCTCTTATATTTAATGCGTTTCCCTCAGTTTTAGTTTGTTACCCCGATTTTTTTTTTTTTTTACCATGAATTTATGAGTTTGAACATCGGTATACTACTGTTGTCTTTATTTATGACAAGCAAACAACATTGAAAATTAAAAGAGTGAACATTTTTAAACAAGCAAAATGGTTCTATTATAAAATTAACATTTGTATTAAAAAAACATTTAAAAAAGATTAAGTAAACTTAAACTATTGGCTCTAAAGAACCTGTGTCGCTCATCTTTGTTTATGTGCAAAATAAAAAAAGGACACAGATGGATTTATGACAAAATTGTGTTTAGCGATAGTGATGTGTTTGTAGATCTTACTTGACTGAACATTCTTGCTGCTTACAATTATCTCTATCTATAATGAACTTGGCCCAGTAGTTACAGTGGGAAATATTATGTAAAAGGGAGTCGGTCGGTAAGGACCGATTTTGGCTTCAATTTTCAAGTTCATCTGACGAAAGATTTTAAACACTTTTTAAACACTTAAGTGTCTATTTCAGTTGATTCAATAAGTTTGAACGAAAGATTTTAACTGATTTACTCATTAAAAACACTCCGATTCTAGCTTAAATATGAAAAATCTATCAAATATGCCGAAAAATGTCACTTTTCAGATAGTTTTTGTCAAAAATGAAAGTGACGGCATCCATGTTCATCCACAACCTTTATATATTTTATGTTATATCATAAAATACAACTTACATTTCAATATTAACAATGAACACGAATGCGGCCACTTTCACTTAAGACGGAAACCGTATAAAATTAAACTAAAATGCTAAAATTGTGAAGATTTCAGTAATTTAGCATGACTTTATGATGCTAGTACCCGATATATGTGCATTGTATTAAATATAAAAAATAGCCCATATTTATGAAGCAGACGTATTTTACTTTCCAATTAATAACCAAAAGTATACATTTAAACAATTTTTGTTTAACTGCTATATCTTGTGGCCAAAAACGGGCCTAACTGAACCTACTCCTTCACATAAATTTACAAAATTTAAGAAAACTGTTAAAAATTGACTACTAAGGGCAATGACTTCTTCTTTGATTATTTGACTTTTTTGTAGGTCTTACTTTGCTGCACATTATTGCTGTTAACAGTTTAATTCAATCTATAATAATATTCAAGGTAATAACCGAAGCCGCAAAATTTTCTTAAAATTACCAATTCAGGGGCAGCAACCCAACACCAGGTTACCTGATAGGCCTGATAATTTCAAAGCATATAGATCTTGACCTAACAAATGATTTTATTTGTCGTCAAATTTACTAAAATTATTTAGTCCCAGAGATATGAGCCAAAATCTGCAATTACCTTATGCACTTTTTTTGCCATGTCGGTCATCTTGGTTTACGGGCGAGGTCACCGAACACATTTGTTTTTAAACCAGATACCATAATTATGGTTATGGACCAGTTTGGTTAAATTTGTCTTAGTAGTTTCAGAGAAGAAAAATTTTGCAAAAAACTACAAAAATTTACAAAAAATAGTTAAAAATTTACTATAAAGGGCAATGGCTCCTTAAGGGGTCAACCCCATCAGATTTGCTCTAAATGCTTTGGTTTCATAAATCTAAGCCAAAATCTACGTTAATCCTTATGTTTTTTTTAGACATGGCGGCCATCGAACACATTTTTAAAACTAGATACCCAAATGATGTTTTTTGCCATGTTTAATTAAAATTGGCACAGTACTGTAGCTTTGTAAAAGTAATCGACGACGGACAACCTTCGGAACAGGACAGGTAGGGTACAAACAACATTAATGATGCTGTTTTATTTTGCCACTTTTAAGCTCACTTGGTCAGGTGAGTATAAAATTGTGGCAAAATAAAATATCATCATCAATTTTGTTTGCACCTGTCCTAAGTCAGGATTCTGATGTTCAGTAGATGCGTTTGTTGATGTGGTTCATAAGTGTTTCTCGTTTTTTGTATAGATTTAACCGTTGGTTTTCCCATTTTAATAGTTATACACTAGTCATTGTTTGGGGCCCTCTTTCGCTAACTGTTCAATGTGAGCCAATTAGTGCTTAAAGAAAATTGCCTAAAAAGAAACATACAATACTAAAACATTTAGATACAATTTTTGATAATCATCAATTAAAGCAATGTTTAAACATACGATTCAAAAATTATCTGAATAAATTTAGATTTAAACTTTTGAAGAAATTGATTATATAATTAGTGGGTCAAAACTTCATTTGATGTAACAAAATAATCTTCTTAAAACTATATTACCAGATCAATGGCCATAGCACTTTGATCAACCCTCACAACTATAATGCAATTAGTCTGATGAGATTAATCCTTTAAAAAAACATGGTTGATGTGCTATCACAAAAGGGCTTTTTAACTATGTTTGATTTTTTTCTCCGTGTTTTACATATTTACAGATCACTAAGGCCGTGATCACCCCAAAAGTTTATATACAGTAAACATGTTAACACTTCGTTTAATTACATGTACACGAGATTTGTTCACAAATGTAAAGTATATGTTATTTATAACATAGAATCGAATTCCACTTTTCTAGCAATTACCATTTGATTTGTAAAGGAGCTGTGAAAAAGGGGGCGGGATGAGCTTTAAATTATAAAAAAAGGCAGGACAGGAGTTTTGAGTAAAAAAAGCTTGGATGATCAACTCTGCCAAAACAATGGCAGGTTGACAATTTAGGTAAAAAATAATCAGGATAAACTAATCAATAAAGGCAGGACCGAATAGAATGAAAAATAGAAAGGCAGGAATGAGAATATAACAAAAAAAAATATACTGCAGGCCAACATTTTTCTTCCTATTCCCCCACCTCCCTTCATAAAATTATAATTATATCTCCCTTATGAATGCAAATTTGGTGTTTTGCAGTACTTCAAAGATAATTAAGATATCTCGATTACGTATTAACGTTGCGTCGTTTGTTGTGTAATTTCTATTGCAATAAGACGTGTCACGGTACTTGTCTATCCCAAATTCATGTATTTGGTTTTGATGTTATATTTGTTTTTCTCGTGGGATTTTGTCTGATGTTTGGTCCGTTTCTGTGTGTGTTACATCTTAGTGTTGTGTCGTTGTTCTCTTATATTTAAGGCGTTTCCCTCGGTTTTTAGTTTGTTACCCCGATTTTGTTTTTTTTTCCATGGATTTATGAGTTTTGAACAGCGGTATACTACTGTTGTCTTTATTTACGCAGTAAAATTTGCATATATACACGTACACTCGCTAAGACACATTATTCCAAAAGATATATGTGTATACAGCGAGTTGATGATTTGGTGAAATATATTTTCGTTTTTGCATGCAGATACTTCTTAACAACTACGACTTTTACTTAAAAAGAACAGTTCGTACATTGCAAATTGATATTTTTTTATTATTTCTAAGTGCATTTTACCGGATCTAAGATACTTGCAAAACCATACAATTTACTGCACACTGTTTAGTAATGCATTTATGAGTGCATTGTTGAATAAGAAAAGACCCATGGCAAATATTTCTGTGGATTCGGAATTAATTATGTGTACAGCAATGATAATTTTTTTATAATAAAGCAATACATCTACCGTAGACAAATACTTCGGTAAAATCTTGATTAATAATCAAATACCAATTTTATTCAAACAACGTTTCTTTTATAGTTATCCCACGAGAACGCGGTATGTCAGTGAAAGATGACCCCGATGGCCGGAGGCCAGAGGGTGATCTAACACTAACACACCAAGTCCGAATGGGATAACTTTTTTACATCCCAGCTTTTTTAGATTAGACGAAAAACCATTTACAATTCATAAAATCTAGTTTAGAACACCACATAACCATTATAATATACTTTATATAATGATATATTACTATATGATGTATACCCTTAATGACCCCCTAACACGATGAGTAGAAATCAAATAATGTCAACTCGCCCCACTGGCCAATCGGCCCACACTATATCGCCACTTTAAAAAAAAATGCCCCACTCTTGTTTACCGACTTGTCCCAATTTGAAAAAGTGTAAAATCAAATTGAACAATCAGTCTGACAACTCACTTATTAACGAAAAGGGTTTAAACCCCACTGAATGCAAGTCTGCCAACTCGCCCCACTTATAAAAATATCTTGCTTCCTTTAAGTATGTTAAATTACTGTTAGTTCGTATCCAGTCGTCCTGGTGTAGTGGAATGTGTCGTGGCTTAATATGCTAAACGTCTTGAGGTCGAATCCCAGCATATACACTGGATTTTTTCTACGTGAATTTTGATAGTCTTTTCCGTATAATTTATTATAAGTTTTATAGTAGATTTGGCATTCCCGCCAAAATGTTACAGAACAAAGGAAAGCATGCATAACAAAGAAACCCTAACTGGGGTGATCTGGTAGGGGTGATCCTGCTCAGATCACCCTTGTTAGAACAAAGGAGCTGGGATGTAATCTTAATAAAGACACAGTAAAACTCATGTTTTTAATACCTTGTACCTCGTACAATTAACTCACACTAGCCCTACATTGACTATCGACTGCATGTAGACATTAAGGCCGTGTTCACATTGACCTGAACTCGGTGTTGTGTTAGTGTAACTCGCACATAAACTAAACACAATTACGTTTCCATTGATAACACTCAATGTTTACATGTAGTTTAAATCATGTTTGTCTACATGCAGTCGATAGTCAATGTAGGCCTTGTGAAGATGAAGTGTACACAAAACTAGGCATTTAGAACATTAATTTTACCATGTATATTAAAAAAAGAAACAATTTTTGAATAAAATTAATATTTTTAACTATTGTTAATAAAGATCTTCACAGAAATATTTGTCTAAACTTGATTATTTGTTATAAAAACACTTTATGTAGCTTTATCAACCCCTTATCAAGACTCAAACATCATCATTGCCGAATACATCATTCATTTGAAAAGGTTTTTCCTAATAGACTGCAGGTACAGAGAAATAGTTGCTACTTGTCTTTTCTCAAACAACGATTCACTCAACAATGCATTACTAATAAAAGTGTGAGGTAAATTGTTTTGTTTGTCTTGTATATCAGATCCATTAAAATATACTTAGAAATACAAAACAAAACATTACATCCTCTCTTTGCCAAATACTCATTGGAGAAAAATACCTTTTTTTCCTGTAAGGACGCAGCTGCAGCCTACGTTTTTCTAATGCGTAATCAAGACATCTTTAGTATCTTTAAACTCTTGCAAATTATCAAATCAGCTTTTATAAAGGAGCAGCCTTAGTCCGACTCAAATTTTTTTTCGCACGAACGTTTTTATTCAGGTTTTTTCGATGCTAGCAATCAAATATTTTTTTAAAATATTTAACACTATAATGTATGCGGAAACTCTGGATTTAGAATAATTGTTTTTTAATCATCTGTATGACCAGACTATTTTTTTTTTTTCAAATTGCTCCCCCTTCTCTTGAAGTCAAATAAATGTCCACTTACTGCTAGAAAAGTTGTCTGAAATATTTGAATTCAGTTCTACGTAATGAACATTTAACTGACATATAGTTTAGAAGTGTGAACAAATCTTATGAACGGACAATTAAAAAAGGTGTGTAGATGTGAACAAATTTAATGTGAAACCAGTGCACATTACATTTAATTAATTGTAGACATGTTTTCTGTACATGGCTTTCGTTGTGAACATGGTCTAAGTTTTATCAATAGGAACGTAATTGTGTATAGTTTATGTGTGAATTACAGTAACACAACACCAAGTATAGGTCAATGTGAACACGGTCTTTACATTGGGAATGTGTAAGTAAGTCAGTGGTTGTATACATTTTATGGTGATATCTATCTGAAATATTTGAAATAAAAATATCAAATAGTATAAACAATTGCTGGTTACCTTAGAGGATGTAGTTGTGGCATGACTGATGCTATCTCTGTTTTGCTTCGATCCTTGTTTAATCTCACAACTAATTGGCAGCTGAAATAATTTAAAAAAAAATTAAATGTATTCATACTTCTATAAAATTTGTGCTACAATTAATTTTTGGTGGGATTCATGTTGCTCAGTCTTTTGTTTCTATGCTGTGTTTTGTGTGCTGCTGTTTGTCTTTTGTGTCTTTTTCTTTTTTTACGGTGCATTGTTAGATTATTTCAGTCTTATGATTTCATGCGTCCCTTTGATATCTTTTGCAACTCTTAAGCATGCAATTTGATAATCAAATAAAAATATTGGACAAATGATGCAGCCTCTGTGTCTATTCAAACTATTAAAACTAAGGATTTTCTTATCCCAAGCATATATTATCTTAGCCATATTTGGCACAACTGTTTGGAATTTTTAAACCTCAATGCTCTTCAACTTTGTACTTGTTTGGCTTGATGAATATTTTGATATGAGGGTCACTGATGAGTCTTATGGAGACGAAACTTGCGTCTGGCGTACTAAATTATAATCCTGGTACCTTTGATAACTATCTATTTTCCAGTTTTTCTAAATTAGATTACGCTCTTTCTTATACATGTTATAGTAACTGAAAAATTCACATGAACCCAAAACACTTCGACTAAAATGTATGTCTCCCCTTTTTATCTAGAAGTCAATCATGTAAAAAAGCAACAAAAATATCTAGTACTCAAAAGGGTTTGAGAATACAGATGGCAACTTAGAGAATTATTTTAGTTCTGGTGAACATATACAACACAAATTAGGTTAAGGACAAAACATTGTAATCAGGTACTGCACTAATTTTCAACTTACGCATGGTCTTCTACTGTTCAGATCTTGCCAATCATCAATGAATATATGGGTGCTTGTACATTTTTCACAGTAATATTCTGGAATCTGCTCCTCACTAAAATCATTTGATCCTGTCACAGACTCTGGTTTTGTGAGGCCGCATTCCCAACTTTTCCAAAATTTCACATTAGACATCTTAAACCTTGTGTTTATTATCTTGACAATTTCCTCTGTCACAAAGTCATCAATGTATTTGTACAAACCTCCTTCACGTTCTTTCCCAAATTGCCAAACCTGAATTTGAATCCAGTTTGGACATTTCATTATATGTAATTTTGCTAATTTTGTTGTTTTCTCTAACTCAAAGACAGCTGAGCCTCTGAAAAGAGCAATTTGTTTTTTCTGTGCCTTTGTGACAACTTCTGCTACTTTATATTTCCTGCAAAGTGATGCAATTAAATGATTCATTAAATGAGGTGGTAGAAACCTAAACATATAACATAACCAGTTAGACTTAGTACATGTGTTTTCTGTCACGTTAAAAATTTCGTATATATCACACTCGGGTTCTGATTTAATCATACAAGGTATGTAATAGAGAGGTTTGTCATCACCAGCGTCTCTTTCAGTTCCTGATATATTTGGACGTATAATGATATCAAATTTCTCCATAACGTTCAGGATGTGATCCTTGTGTTTGGAAAAAATGTTTTTGCTTTTGCTAAATATGTCGTCTAAAACCTTGTTATGTAATTTGCCTCTACTGTACAATTCATCCCATTTTGTTCTATTTCTAATACTAATAGCTGTAAATTTCTTTGCTGTGACTATACATCTAAAAGCATCAGACAACCACTGTGTGTCTAAAATAATATAAGAAGGTAGATCTTTGAAATAAACTAAAGCTCTGATCTCATGGTGAAATTCCAGGAACAATCTGAGTTCCTCATCATTTAGTGGATTAGGTGTATCAGTAGAGATGTGCTGAATTTCATGAAAGGAAATAATTGGTAACTCCTTCTTTTTCTCCTGAAGTCGTTTTTCCAGTTGAATAAATTTTAAAGGATATTCTTTGTTCCATGTTTTCATTTTTCTGGCTAAGTTAAGGATGTCTTCTCGGATTTGCTGGAATACATTGGGATCATCTTCTGTGTTGGAAATGAAGTATTCTTGCCTTATATGTCTTTGTTCATCTTCTGTCATATTCTCCGTATGCTTGAAAATGCTTTCGCGGCATGCATCGTCAATCTACAATAAAATATGCTTGTTTGTTTGTTTGGTCTTTACAATTAAAATATATTTGAAAATATGAAATAAATACTGAAGCTATATAAACCTATATGATAATCATATAACTGTATCATATTAAATAAATCAATTTAAGAACACAACCTTTGCAAAATTTGTAAAATGTGATAACGAATTTGCTTTTCCTGAACACTTCAAATCTTAAAACAGATAGAGTTAATGCATTTGATATTGTCAAACCATTGATCTGATTACACTACACTATTAGTAAAACATGACAGGCCTGTCTCAAAATTAAAACAAAACAAGTAGAAGTGTGCTTGTAACATTTGTAGAATTTCAATACCTCTTCTATATCAGAGGTCACAGCATCTCTCCATGTGCCAACAATAAGAACTGGTGGATCAAGATCGTCTGATGTCTTGCTGTCAGCAGAATTACTCGTGTCCTCTTCCAGTCTACTGTAGCAATGGATCGAGTCAATCCATAACTGGAATAAATCTACAAAAAAAAGAATAACGATTCAAATCACCATATATTTAAGTCTCCTGAAGGTTTGCAAGTTAATTGTAGTTAAATTATCTGTAGAAGTATCAATACAAAGAAATAACGAAAAACATAAAATTTTCACCAGCATTGCAGTGTTATTAGAACATGTAATACATGTACTTTTTCTATTTTAAGGGAGAAAGATTCATCTTATACATTTTATTATATGTATATTGCATCACTTAAGCAATTTTAAGAATATATTAAATTACATGTGATATTTTAGGTTTGAAAATAGACCACTCTTGTTAATGCTCTACACATTCTCTGTAACAAAAACGAAAACAAGGTCGAAGATATGGTATGATGAATATTGAGACAAAAACTAACTGAAGATCAATAGAACGGTAAATCAATATATATAGATGCAGCTATAGGTAAACCTGTTAAAATTCTTTCAAATACACAGTAAAAGAGAAAAATATTTGTTTTGAGTTTAATTGACGAAATTTTTAAAATCTATAATGAGATCTGAAAATCAATTATCTATTAAATTGATCAAATTATACTAAACTGACAGTAAAAAACATGATATAACAGTTATCCGGAAGTGACATTTCAGTTGTTCACTTTTTGATAAAACTTACCATACTTATTACTGTTTTATTAAAATCATAGTCAAAGAATTATTTTTAGAAAAACAAGAGTTCGTGTCATTTAAGAGGTAAAATGTCTAAAGTAAGTACATTGTTCCTTTATTATGTTCATGGAAGAACAAGTTTTGAATACAGTCCCAATTTGTCTGAAGATATCTTAATTCTTTTAGTAATTGTCTAATGCAAAACAAATTTGACTAAATCTTTCTGAATCCCGATATGAAAATAACAAAACCAATTTCGTGCGTCGTAAATGTTCTACTGGATTCACATGCTAAATATCCTATATCAGGATTGCTTACATGTATATCCAAAAATTGTAGGTTATAAATCATGATTACGTGACATCGCTTTTGTAACTCTGAATTGCTGCTGCATTTTTCTGAGTCAATAGAACATTTTGATGCAGACAAATTCAGATCTTCCAAAAATATCTAAATTTGTATGAATGTGTCAGAACTATGTTTAAAAAAACAATACATAGAATAATGTTATGCTCGGAATATTTTGTTATCACTAGAAAGAGATAGAATATAATTATCTATAAGGATAAATATACTACATCTGTTGTTTGTTTTGAATAAAAATCCAATCATTTCTTTAGTAATACTAATATAAATTATGAACCGCCATTGGCCGTTTTGTACCTTTGTTCATCATGATTGAGCATTTTTCATAAAATTTATTGATTATTAGAAAACATAGATACTTTAATGTTGTTACCAATACTGTCCTTTTCAACTAAAATAATGCAGTACAATTTGTAATTTGTTATTTCAAAGGTCTAATGAAAAGGTTTGTTTGTAAACTTTTAATAATGTAAGAATAAAAATTACTTTAACTTTCTTAAATTATTTTAATAGAAATCATAAATCGACCTTTAAATCTAGTCCTTTTTGTACATAAGGAGTGTTTGTTTTTCATAAAATTTTCTGAATTCCAGGACAAAGATACTTAAATTTTGTTTGCATTGCTAAAAAATGCACACAGTTCTTTTTGTATACCAGAAATATTGATTCATCATTGGATCTTATTTATTTTTGTTCATCAGGGTTGTTTATATTGTGTTTGCTTGTTTTTTAATACATTTTTTTCTTGTTTTTATCAAAATAATGCACCTGTGTTGTCAATGTTAAAGAGGGATGAAAGATACCAAAGGGACAGTCAAACTCATAAATCGAAAATAAACTGACAACGCCATGGCTAAAAATGAAAACGACAAACAGACAAACAATAGTACACATAAGACAACATAGAAAACTAAAGAATAAACAACACGAACCCCACCAAAAATTAGAGGTGATCTCAGGTGCTCTGGAAAGGGAAGCAGATCCTTTCCACATGTGGCACCGTCAAATTATGTGAGGCCAACCTTAAAAATATGTTTGTTTGCAGTTTTCCGACTGTACCTTCAGACTGAAGGGTCGGTAGGTAGGAAAAATATTTTATTTTATCAGCCAAAATACAGTTTAAACAAGCAGTTACATTAAACCAAGTTTCTTGTGAAGAAGAAAAAAAACATTTTAAAACAACAAACACTGGACATGCTGAAAACCAACATCAAATGAACAGGTATTTTCAGATAAAAAACTTTTTAACCAAAACTGAAACTTATGTCATTATCCAATTTATGACATAAAATATGGTATAATTATTAAATACTGGAACACTTATAAACAAGGAATGTCATTATGACTAGAACTGTTTTAAAGAAATATATTCAGACATGTATGCTTCTTGACTAGAATGTTTTCATGAGTATTTTCATCGGAAAAATGTAGATATTAAAGATTTATAAGACAATGTATTAAAGAGTGTATTTTTAATAAAAAAAAAATAACCATTGAATCTTCCTCAATTGAAAAAAAGGCAACTTGAAAAAAAAATATCAAGACATTCGACTGTTTTCATATTTCTAACAATATTTAATTATGTGATAAGGTTATATTTTTGCCAGGCTTTAATGAAAACCAAAGAAATCTAAAGTTTGGGGTGAAATCCATAGCACCCCATTAAAAGTAAATGGTCTGTACTGAAATGTTTTTAATGCATAAAAAAAATTGGCAGCATAGCTCCTAAGGACATGTTTTAATTGAATTCACACAGGCCACACAGTTTGGGTATATTTAATATTGTAAGAAAGAGAGTAATTGCAATGAGTGGGGCAGCCCCCCTTATCCTAAAGGAGCATACTCATTGCAATCGAAGATAGATTTAATATAGAGAGAGTATATTTATTTTTCAAGCTAACCATTCATTTTCTCTACATCTTTGTGTAGTTAGGGTTGCTTCTTATTGATTTGGCATGATCTATATCAATTAACATTTCAAATGAGCCCATTTCTCCGTACAGGCGTGTTTACAGATATCCATGAAGATTTAAGTCACGGAAGAGTGTTTTCATCTTTGTCGTCTTCACAACGATTTGTAGAAAATATGCCATACTTCAAGCTGCTGTCGAATTATTTAACCACTGAAATTGGTTCCATAAAGTCAGGCTCCACAGATTCTGTACCCGATTTGTTTGAGACAGAATGGTTATCGTGTCAGTTATATGAATATCCGCTGCATCATCGTCAATGATATCATCACACATCATTACATGTGCCTGAATCTGTATAAACAGTATACTAATAAACTTTTTTGTTTGTTATTTGTCTTAAAATTGACACGAGACGACAGCGTAAAGTACTCCTCCGTTACTTCATGGATACCTGTAAACAATTTCCATGTGCTTTATCATTAAATGGTCACATGAACGCTTGATGGGAAGCTAAGAAAAACCGAACTTGAAATGCGTAATTGACCCAGACTTAAAATCATTTCCGGAAAGAACCCAAAGTTCCGGATCGCGTCAATAGAAGTATTAAAAAAAATTTCTTCAAATTTAAAGCAATAAAATTTTCACAGTCGGGAGGATTTTCAAGGGTCGGTCGGTAAACTGCAAACAAACAATATTTTAATTTAAGCCTGATAACAAATCCGGTACACAGTCTAATTCAGTAGGTCACATTCATTAAAGGGAAGGGGATTGTAGGTATTTTGAATGTCTCGTTTTTTTTTCTCTTTCTAAATATGAGGAAAATAAAAATAAAGATATTACCAATGTTAATTCAACTGATTGGGTGGAGCTTACGTTTTAATTTTCATAAGGACAGTCTATTTGAAGATATTGGTGATAAAGACGAATGCCGCTATAATTATTTTGATTTCTAATCACCTTTCATTAGACTGTCCCTCTGGTATTTTTCGTCCCTCTTTTATCTTATTCTATAAAATGTTACCTTGTGCATTTTTGTCGTCAACTTCATTGAGTTTTGTTACAACAAGATAAATTGCACCTGAGGACAAAAACGTTTGATGTGTGTGGTAAAACTCTTCATCTCCGGCAAAATCCCATAACATTAATGTGGCATACTCCTCTTTGTCATGTAAATCAACATTAGATTTAAGCATGGCTTCAATATCCATTTTTGCCTGTTCTAACGCTTGAATTCGTTGCTGCAAGGTTACTGAAGGTTCAATTTGAGATTCAGTAGTTACTTGCTGTTTTCCTTTTTTAGGCTGCTGGGTTACTGTCTCTGATTCTTTTGATTCCTCAATACGCTTGTACAGAATGGTTATGAGGGTATTTTCCTTGACAGCTTTGTGTGTTCCTTCAGCTATTGATGCTCCAATTGTTACTTTGTATTGTTTCAAGAGTCTTGCATGAATTTCAGTTTCTTCATTGGTTCCTATCATTAGAAAATTATAATAATATTAAGAAATACTAAGTAAGATCCCATATTAAAATAAGCAATGAACAGTTACAAAATAAATGTTGTCCATCAATTTTTGTTTTCAACCCATAGCTAGTTCTTCGAAAAATACACATGAACATTTATCACAATTGAAAAGGGGGTTTCTTAATTTGGTTGTTATATTGATATATCAGATTTGATGAAAACCACAAAACTTGATGCATACTCTACACTTACCTTATTATTAATATGTTGCTAAATAAAGTTCAGCTATCCATCAAAATAAATCCCCCAAAAAGCAAGTATTAAGAATCATCATGAGATGGTGTAGTTTACAAATAATTTTGAAGGCAAACAGTGAGTTGTAATTGTTTACACCCTAATCTTTTGGTCTTTGTTGGAAAGCTGTCTCATGAACAATCATGACACATTTTATATCCATGTCTTCACATGTTCAACAGCATTAGCTACCAAATCCACATAAACATGATAAACTATTCATTTGAAACTTTCAGAATTGATTTAGACCATATTTAAAAGTATATCAGTAGTACAAAACTTCCACAGAAAACAATAGAAAAGGCGAACAATTTTCATGAAGTATCAACATTTTTACCATTTGAAAACTCCTAATTATCCGTCAACATAAGCTGTAAAGAAGGCTATTGACATATCAAAGATGAAAAAAAAATGATCGACAGTTGTTACCGGTTAAAGGGAATAAAGAAACTGAACATGATGAGCAATTGCACAATTAAAATTTTGATTGGGGTCAAACCATGTGTCGCATGCATATTGATGCAAATGTGGTTGTACCAATTATGTAACAATGAATTTTTTGGGTTATTTTGTTCATCTTTTCTGAAACTGTTTAAAAAGCCTATAAAATTTATGGTACCATTTTTATTGTACCAGATACGCACTTGTGCCAAAAATATTTCTTCAGATAGTTTCTGACTGGATGAACTATTTATGAAAATTCTTGACCTGGATTAATTGAAATGTAGCCTTGAATTGGATTTTGTAAAACCTAGAGATTGATAGATAAAACCCTAATAAACCAAATAACATTGCCGAATAATAAGTTATGAAAACTAAAAATCGAAAATATTATAAATACTTTCTTAAGAAAAGAGAAACATTTGTGTTTAAGCTTCTACTTCATACCATCTAATTTATTCCATATGCCATCATCAGACATTGCTTTGCATTTTATTGTGTGGATTTCTATTCCGTTTGTACTAGTAACATCTGTATTCTCTTCAGAGAACAATCTTTTTATCAATGATGTCTTTCCTGCACCTTTTTTTCCAACTACTACTAAACGTATGTCTCTCTTTTTCTCAGACCCTGACTCGAGTAATTTGAGGTACAAATCAATAGATCTTTTGTCAGCCATTAATTTTATTTCAGTTGGAACTACATCACCTATAAACATATGGTATAGAGGTTTTTCATAAAGAAGAACATTACAACTTCACTCTATTTTCAAAACTAAGTTTACACATTTCTCTAATTCTTACACGATTTATCCTTTGCCTGACTTATTGAATATTTTTATTTAAACCACCTAAAAAGGACAACTGCTTCTTGTCAATCTATACATTTGGGTACCGACGTGCGGCTGGGGTTTGATTAACACACCCACTTCATTTGTAGATTTATGATAAAATCCCTACCCATTCATGCATTTCATAAGAAAATTACAACCCATTTATAAACATTTTTAAGCTATCATGCTTGCATGAGTCATCTTATCTTAAACCCATGGGATCCATGATTCATACTAAGAGATAAACAGATCAGAACACTGTTTTACAGACATCAGAACAGAATATTAACTTGTATGACCCATTTACATATAATAAATGTGGGCACCTTGATGTATTACCTCCGTAAAATAACACACCATTGATATTTGACATTCCAAAAACAGTGACCCATAACGGCATTATGTCGGTGTAAACCTTTATATAGAAAAAGATCCCACGTGTCCTTGTAATCTTTCTGCATGTGCCTGTCACCAAGTCAGGAGCATATAGTTCAGTGGTTTTCCTTTATTGCTGTATAACATATTTGGTTTTTTTTTTGGTTGATTTTTCTGTACATTAATCAGGCCATTAGTTTTCTCCTTTGAATTATTTAACATTTGTCATTTCAGGACCTTGTACAGTAAACTTTGTGGTATAGTTTTGCTTATTGTTG
Organism: Mytilus edulis; assembly: GCF_963676685.1. Taxonomy (NCBI): domain Eukaryota; kingdom Metazoa; phylum Mollusca; class Bivalvia; order Mytilida; family Mytilidae; genus Mytilus; species Mytilus edulis. The sequence goes on along the minus strand of NC_092355.1, from coordinate 65,380,689 downwards.
AAGGCTGTAAGGTGACCTGTAGTTGTTTTAACTTCTACGTCATTTGTTTTCTGGTAATCATACCACATCTATATATTAACTATATCAACAGCAACAGTATGAATGGCAACACTTAAATGACTCTCGTTGCCAATTATACCACATCTTCTTATTGTTGTACTAATCACATTTTTTAACAAATTTTGACACCACCAATACCAGGCCCAAGTATCAACGCCTTGACTTTGCCAAGGCAAAGCAAAAAGTAAATATGATCTTTTCTCACTTCAGAATAGATTGTTTTCATATTTAAAGATATAATAAATATTGATCTGATAACAATTAACATTTTTACAAAACCAAATACTTGAGTCCTCAAAAGAGAGAAAGTGGGCAAAAAAAACAAACAAGAAAGCACACAATGTTGTGCTATGCACAGTCGGAAAGCTGACCCCGGTTTGACCCCATTACTAAGACAATAATGGAAGTCATGTCATTGCCATATTTGGGCATTTATTTTCATTTACTGCTAATCTGAAACACGTTGGTTTATTAAAAAGGTCATATCAAATGAAACCAAAGTATGCTGTTCGCTATAAATGACAACTGCATATTTTTATAAGTTCTAACATAACATATGTTTTGATAAAATTTAATAATTAGAATACGACGCCTTCAAACGCGAGCTTGTCATGACCTGTCGAGCTAACTTATGAGCTATGCTGAATTTAAATTATGTGGTGAGACTTTTTCTGAGCTGGCCAGTGTCAAAGTGCCACTTAATACACTGTAATACGCATGTGCCACTTCAATCAGTCAAACTTTCTGACGAAGCGGTTGCAATAGTAATTTACGAGTTACGTCCTTTTATTGACACTTCAAACAAATTAGAATAATTATTATCTTAGCACAATATGCTGTTATTTACAAGTATTATTCGGAGTTTAGTATGACGATCATTGTTACTGAACCAGTATAGATATTTGTTTAGGGCCTAGCTGAAGGACGCCTCTGGGTACAGGAGTTTCTGGCTGCATTGAAGACCTAATGGTGACCTTCTGCTGTTGTCGGTTCTATGGTCGGGTTGTTGTCTCTTTGACACATTCCCCATTTTCATTCTCAACTTTATAATTCAAATTATTGATTGAAACACGCTAAATGTTGTGTACATTTATTCACATGCATGTTGACATCCATTTTTTGAGACAAAAAAAACTACAGTGTCAAAAAATGTCTTTCTTTTGGAATTTAGTTCCAATGGGGTTTCATAAGGGGTGACAGATCTTTAAATTTTAAATAGTGTTTTTTTACTTTGAGATATGTATTATTTTTAGTATTTTTGTTAAATTTATTTAATGCAAGTTTATTTTTGAAAACAGAAGAAGAAACTAACAGACAATTTGCATAATTTAGAACGTACTTGTTTTAGGACACTGAGCCAATTTGAATTATATTTTCTAACAAGACACATACTTAAGACATCAATTTATGACTCCAACAGGAAGTAAGAAACAGAAAACAGAAAATTTATAAATTGCCACCAATTTCATTTTCCCGCAGTATAAGGCATCTTCAGAATGGTGGGTGTCTTCCTACATGCTTTCCGACTGAGCATACCTCCACTCTTAACTCAAAGTATTGGAAAACAAGAAGTAGGTGTCTGACGATCAGAAAAGTGCAAACACATTAGAACTCAGAAATAACAAGCAGCTGGCCAAATATAAAGTCAGTCTGTTTTGCAGTATTTGAGAAAAATGTGTGACACAAATATTTGAGTTCATTAAGTTCATTCTAAATATTGAAAAATCAAGTATCTGCAAGTAGGTAGTAAATATCTGCCATGTAAGGCCTTACAATCATTCCATTAAAATTTATAGTTAACCTTTTACTAAAAGTATCTGTGAAATAGACCTAACCAAGAAAACTAAACTTGAACCAATGAACAATGAAAATTGAGGTCAATATAAAATAAAGGAGATGTGGTAGGATTGCCAATGAGACAACTATCCACCAGTTCAAATAAGTGGAGAAAAGAAACGATTGGTCACTGCAAGGCATTCCACAATGATAAAAGCACACACCATATATAATTGGGCACAAAACACCCTGACATGAAAAGTTTACATGAACTCTGCCAGACAGACTTGCTCACAATACCTTATTTTAAATACATTGTATCAAATAATGAAATATAGATGACTTAATGCTTATAGTACCCGGAAACAGACCTTAGAATGAAAAAAACATCGATAAAAGAACCATAAATATGAGGTCAAGGTCAGATAAATCATGCCAGACAGACTTGTACCTCTAACAATCATCCAATATAAAAAATATAGTTGACTTTTTGTTTACAGGATCAAATAAACAGACAAAACACAACTTAACATTGACCAATGAACCATGAAAATGAGGTCAAGGTCAGTTGAAAACTGCCTGACAAACATGTTTACCTTACAACTATTCTATAAATCATATATAGTTGACCTATTGCGTACATGATTCGAGAAACAGACTTAACACAACAACTCAAGATTGACCAATAAACAATGATAATGAGGTCAAGGTCAGATGAAAACTGCCAGACAGACATGTTTACCTTACAATCATTTTATACATCAAATGCAGTTGACCTACTGTTAATAGCATCTAAGATACCGACTTGACATCGAACACTTAACCTTGATCACTGAGCCATGCCATGATTGGAGTGTGATCCTTCTATCTCACATTCTTAGACTTTAGTCGCATGTGAGACAAAATTATTGATTTCTAACAGCGTTTATGTCAGCGTGTCATCTATACAATTGCTACCTTTTGCTTGGTGAAATAATTCTAGCAAAGTAGAACATTGCTTGTACTATAGCATTCTAAAGAAGACCATATATTTGGTGGTACTTACTATGTCGTGTATGTGACGTCATATATTTGGTGGTACTTACTATGTCGTGTATGTGACGTCATATATTTGGTTGTACTTACTATGTCGTGTATATCATATATTTGGTGGCACTTACTATCTCGTGTATATCATATATTTAGTGGTACTTACTATGTCGTGTAAACCATATATTTGGTGGTACTTACTATGTCGTGTATATCATATATTTGGTGGTACTTACTATGTCGTGTATATCATATATTTGGTGGTACTTACTATGTCGTGTATACTATATATTTGGTGGTACTTAGTATGTCGTGTATTTCATATATTTGGTGGTACTTACTATGTCGTGTATACTATATATTTGGTGGTACTTAGTATGTCATGTATATCATATATTTGGTGGTACTTACTATGTCGTGTATTTCATATATTTGGTGGTACTTACTATGTCGTGTATATCATATATTTGGTGGTACTTACTATGTCGTGTATATCATATATTTGGTGGTACTTACTATGTCGTGTATATCATATATTTGGTGGTACTTACTATGTCGTGTATACTATATATTTGGTGGTACTTAGTATGTCGTGTATTTCATATATTTGGTGGTACTTACTATGTCGTGAATACTATATATTTGGTGGTACTTAGTATGTCATGTATATCATATATTTGGTGGTACTTACTATGTCGTGTATTTCATATATTTGGTGGTACTTTCTATGTCGTGTATATCATATATTTGGTGATACTTACTATGACATATATTTGAAAGGTGCTAAAGGTATACATGTAGCTCCATAGTTTGTTATATTTATTAATCTTATTTCCAATGTTTTGATTGGTCTAACTGTATGATATTTTGGAACATCAGAGATTTCCTACCATCAAGCCGGTTTGTGTGAAAATGTAGGTTTTAGCAACAACAACAAAAAAACATATACAACGTTTTGGAAGCCCAGCGACTATGTGTATAATAATGATATAAAGTTTAAAAAAAAATACCTTCTATCCCTAGTATAGCAGTAACACCTGAAGATTTCTCTGACATGACATTCTGAAAAATGAGGAATATATACACTGTAAATATATCTTGACTCATGTCACTTGTAGAACAATTTCTAAAATATTAAATTTCTAAAATATCAACCCCCAAAAATAATATATAATAACAATGTTTCACATTATATTAAATATATTGAACAAATTTTAAAATTTTTAGGAAAATGTGTGGCCTAAGAGCAATAGAGAGATATAGCTTAAAGTGTACAGGTTGTTTTTGAATTTAGAACATCCCCTTCAAGACATAAACTTACTTCATGTTATTTGCAAATGCACCTTTGAATGGAAAATTGTTCCAACTGTATAATATTCTAATATTGTGTGACCTCACACTTGTTATCGTTTGTCTTAATTATCTCTACGTCCACTTTTGGATAACCTTTTTTTGAAGTATGTAATGTGGGGGTATATCAAGTATAGATCTGTCCCACCGTATAATGGAATTGTCCTTTTAAGTAGCATTTGGGGTATAAATAAACTATATAGGCTCGAAGGAGCCTGTTTATAGCTTACCCAACATTTTTGCCCACAAAAAAATTATGCAATGCAACAAGAATGTTTCTGTTAAATGGAAACTGTGTGCCAAAACCTGTCTTGCTGATCATTTTGGCTTGACCAAGTTTTATAGTTTTAAAGATGAAAAGCAGAAATGAAAAATAAAGAAGAGACTCAAACAAGAACGTATCACTCATGAGCTTCGGTAATTTTGCCAAAACTAAATTGGATTTATTGCTTCTTGGTGTTTAACCCTGAGACTGCTGCATTAATTTTATTGTGTCATTGTGCAATGCTGAATAAAATATTAATAATTTGTGGAATTGACTCATTTACTTTAAATTGCTATATCTTTGTAAATATTGACTATACAGCAGTAAAAGTTACTTGTATGTGAACAAATATTGTTGGATTCTGGATTTTTCATTTTTTGTGTTTGTTTGTGTCTGCAGTCATTATTTACCTGTACAGGTGCAAATAAAGATATACAAAGGTAAAGTTTTATGACATGTATGATTTAATATATTTCAACAATTCAATAAACATAAAACTTTGTAAAACAAGAACATTTGTAATTATTAGATATTTGTAAAAAAAAATATTTGGCAAAAAACTTGTAAAAGTCACAGGTAATACTGCAGGTATTTTACACAGGTGAGTCAAAAAAACTCATTAAGGACAAAAAACACGTTAAATTGTAATAAACAGTATGAACATAACACAATGAATGTTACTAAATTAATGTTCAAAATTGCTGATCAAGCAACTATTACAACTGTTTACAGGGATGATTCCACTATATAGTTTAGGGCCGCTGAGTGGCCCTTACATTGGCCAGCGGCCCCAAAAAAATGTACATGAAAATGAATTCCCAATTCAGGAAAATAAAATAAAAATCGATATTTCCGGAAAAGTTTCTGTGACACCGATTAAGGCAACTATAATTTTTCATAGTTTGTTGTCAAAAAGTTTTAAAATCCGGATAAGAATGCTGTTTACAATCGCATCTTAGTAACAACGATTTAAATATGTCAACATGTGGGAAACAATTTTAGCAGCCGAATACAATTGATTAATATGTTATGGCAGTATTGGATCTTGTAAAAGCAGATCTCCCAGCAGGTTGATAAAAATGGGTGTCAAAGCAGACCTCGGCAGAGAGCAAATTCAAATTTTGATATAACATTGATGGATAAGGTTTAATGGACGCCGATCTCGTAAAAGCAGATCGCCCAGCAGAGCCCGTTATATAATATGATGAAAACTTGTTTTGTAAAAGAAATTATTTCCTCAAAAGACAAAAGTTTGAGCGTTTTTTGAAAATAATGCTGATGATAGACCATTCATGAAATACGGTGTCATCATTATTGAACTATTTCAAAAGTTTTGAAGATGATCCAAATAATTTTAAAGAACACTGGTTCAATGCTTTAAATATCTTATCAATCAAGTATATGAACTTTTGTAAAATCTTTTCTGAATTCGACAATTGACCAGTTCAATTTGAAATCCATTTGAATTCAGGTAAATTTATAGAGACGACCTGCTGTTGAAACAAGAATGTGTCCAAAGTACACGGATGCCCCACTCCCACTATCATTTTCCATGTTCAATGGACCGTGAAATTGGATAAAAAATATAATTAGGCATTAAAATTAGAAAGATAATATCATAGGGAACATTTGTACTAAGTTTCAAGTTGATTGGACTTCAACTTCATCAAAAACTACCTTGACCAAAAACTTTAACCTGAAACATGCACTTTCATTTTCTATGTTCAGTGGACCGTGAAATTGGGGTCAAAAGTTTAATTTGGCTTTAAAATTAGAAAGATCATATCATAAGGAACATGTGTACTAAGTTTCAAGTTGATTGGACTTCAACTTCATCAAAAACTACCTTGACCAAAAACTTTAACCTGAAGCGGGACAGACGGACGAACGAACGAACGAACAGACGAACGAACGAGATGCCCCACTCCCACTATCATTTTCCATGTTCAATGGACCGTGAAATTGGATAAAAAATAAAATTAGGCATTAAAATTAGAAAGATAATATCATAGGGAACATTTGTACTAAGTTTCAAGTTGATTGGACTTCAACTTCATCAAAAACTACCTTGACCAAAAACTTTAACCTGAAACATGCACTTTCATTTTCTATGTTCAGTGGACCGTGAAATTGGGGTCAAAAGTTTAATTTGGCTTTAAAATTAGAAAGATCATATCATAAGGAACATGTGTACTAAGTTTCAAGTTGATTGGACTTCAACTTCATCAAAAACTACCTTGACCAAAAACTTTAACCTAAAGCGGGACAGACGGACGAACGAACGAACGAACAGACGAACGAACGAACAGACGGACGGACAAACGAACGGACGCACAGACCAGAAAACATAATGCCCCTCTACTATCGTAGGTGGAGCATAAAAATACCCGATGAATGATTTTTTTCAGTGGTTTATGTTAGCTGAAATATATGTTTTTGTAATAGGCCTAGGTAACTATAGCTAAGATGATAGACTAGTGCATCATGTTCAATGGTATTCATGTAATAACAGTAACCCATCCAGAATTATTCAAAATGTTACAACTTACATGAACATCAGTGTACAGGTTAAACTTAATAATATACATTTTCCGTTTTTCAGGAAAAGAATGTTATTTCGTCTTAGATTTTATGCTTAAAAAATTCCCAATTAGAATAAAAATTCCCAATTTGATGTTCAAGGGACTCATTTGAAAACACCTGGAATCATCCCTGGTTTATCCAGAATCAGCAGAATTTTTACCAGCAGGAAAGAGGATTATTCAATAGTTCTGGCGTGTATGGTACACCTGAAAACATTTTGGTACACACAATGCAACTTTGCGGTCGGGGAGTACTCACAGCCTTCTGAATGAGAGAATTTACTACAGATGTCCTGAAATGTAATGTCTTTTCTGGTTTTATTTACTGGTGGATACTTTTTGTTCAAATAAAAGCATTGATAACACATAAGTTCAGCTTCAGATTGGAGTTTTTTTTCAGGGCATCGGGTACCCCCAAACAATTTTTTCTCAATGCGCCACAGGAATAAGTATTTAATACTCCAAGTTCTGTAAATAGTTCTGGCGACACGTAATAATTGTCCATGTACACATGGTGACCATTTTCCAAAAGTCCATACCGGCTCAACAAACCAATAACCTCTTTTGTGCAGGTTGCATTGCATTTATTCTCACTAAGAATAAGGTCAGCTTGTTTAGAAATCTGCCGTCAAATCCAGTAATAGATTTCGTCTAGAGTAACCTGTTGTCATTTTTTTAATGCGGCTATTTACTTTCAGACTTTCATCGTCATTGTTTTTTACCTTGGCAAATTTATTGGTTTGAAATACAAGTTCATTTATAAAATCATCATTTATAAATAATTTTTAAAAATCCAAAGGTTCATTACTTTGCATACCATTATTTAATTTAGATTCATCGGTAAACGGGGCAATGATTAGGCCCAAGACCACAATTAATGACCCCGCTTTTCGTTGTCCACGAATATAGTTCCTTTTAAATAGAGTGTATTTTTCCTTAATTTTTTTTCTTTCCCTTCCTCACTCATTTCTTAGATTTTTTTGGGTGGAAATGGAAGAAGAGAGGTGAAATTAAATTTTGGATGTTGTATTTAAACTGATTTTGATATGGAATGAGTGATTAGGCCAAGTGCAAAAAGGTCATATTTACAGTTTTCGGAACCTCTCTTGACTTGTCAATAGGGGTATGGATGTGTATTGGCTAAATTTGTAAAAGTGATTGTTACAATCTTTCTGAATTTTGGATATATATTTGGACTAAGACTATACATTACACACACAAAAAATTTGACAAAAGTGCATGGTGCAATTTTTTTAATGATGCAAAACATTATAAAGAACTGATAGAGGAATTAATTGTGGTCTGTGGCCTAAGAGGTGCATTTCAGCAAATTTTGAATTTTTACTTTGACATCTTCTCTGAATGGTCTATTGGTATTAATTTGTCAAACTACATGAGAAGAAATGATTTTCACTTTCATTTGATAGAAATTTTGTGGAAAAGTCACTTTTCAGGTTAAATGCCCAAAATGTAGCTATTTCACTTTTTTCAATATTTTTGCAAAAACAGCATGCTTAATTTCTCTCTGACAGATTTTTTCTGATATCTATTTGTGTTTGTGGTATTTATTACAGTTGTTTTACTTATTTGTGAACTCTGAACACAAAAAAAAGTAGATATAAACCCAAAAAGAGTGCAAAATGTGCTGTTTTAATAGTCCAAGTCTAACGGTCAGTATACGCAGCAGGGGAAATGTGAAGTTCTATGCACTTAAAAGTTGTATTCCTAAGCAGATTGCACTGAATCTATATCAAAAACACTTATTACTGGTTGTTTAACCATTTCTGTTTCACAGACTACCTTATTTTCTTCTGTTGGATAGCTAGCGGTTAAAATATTGGTCTTTTGAGGCTGAAATTTCATTCAGGTTTTAAACAGTAAAGTTAATAAACTTTGCCTCAGACCATACTGTCTACATATATAGTTGAAATTGACCGTCTTGTTACATCCAGGCTCCATGTTTTATCATATCTAAGCACAGATTTAAGCAAAAAGAAGCATATCTCCATCTCTCATATCATTTATATGCTTTTTAATATGCAAATGTGGGGAACGGCCTAAATTGACAATTTTTTTATAAGCTTGACACTGCTAAAGACCATTTTATCCACATGTGTTATGCTATTTGAAAATTATATTTCCATTTCAAGTACATTTATAACATGATATAGTTTTTTTGATAACTTAACAACTTCAGAAAATTGTGGTAAGTGAAAAATGTTACATTTGATATAAGGCCTCACTTGATTTGAAAACCTCTATTTTTTGGCACAGGCTCATATAAAATTAACTTCTGGCCATTTTTCATAAGTCTGATACATGAAGTATGCTATCTGTTGCTTTAAATAGATGATTACTTATACATAGAGATATTAAAAAGTGTTAGTTTTGGTATCTTTTGGTTTTTAGAAGCTCAAATTTGATAGTTGAAATTGTCCAATTCCATGCCACAATTCAGCCCCCAAAGTTCAGATATAAAAAATGCCACATTTTTTTCATTTGGTATCATATGGCTTTGAAACTCTGTAAACTGTTTTATAATATACTAAGCTTGAACACGTCAATTTTTATTAGAATTGGTCAAGTTTTAGGCCCCTAATAGGCCCAAGACCACAATTAATGACCCCGCTTTTCGTTGTCCACGAATATAGTTCCTTTTAAATAGAGTGTATTTTTCCTTAATTTTTTTTCTTTCCCTTCCTGACTCATTTCTCAGACTTTTTTGGGTGGAAATGGAAGAAGAGAGGTGAAATTAAATTTTGAATGTTGTATTTAAACTGATTTTGATATGGAATGAGTGATTAGGCCAAGTGCAAAAAGGTCATATTTACAGTTTTCGGAACCTCTCTTGACTTGTCAATAGGGGTATGGATGTGTATTGGCTAAATTTGTAAAAGTGATTGTTACAATCTTTCTAAATTTTGGATATATATTTGGACTAAGACTATACATTACACACACAAAAAATTTGACAAAAGTGCATGGTGCAATTTTTTTAATGATGCAAAACATTATAAAGAACTGATAGAGGAATTAATTGTGGTCTGTGGCCATTACATCACTGTCCTGACATGACCATCCATTTTGGAGATCGTCTGGGAATTCCCTGTCATTCTCTGGTGAAAAGTCAAATATTGGCAGGTTTGCAAGTATGTTTCGATTAATATCGTAAAAACATTCAGGACCGAATCCCTCAAAATTGTCTTAACTATCGCCATCATTGAAGAATTCATTAATTTGTTCGTTGTCATTAGTCGGTATCCGCCATTACAGCTCATTTTTCAACAAAAAATATTTTTGTTAAGCATTTGCAATTCAACACCATATCTACCACTATATGTACCTGTAAGTATTCCATCACTTCTTTATACTGCCTCCATCGTCTTGTTGCTGCTACATCATATGGAGTATTACCCTGAAATACAGATAAATCTTTATATTGTTGTAGTATATGCTTTTGTTCATAAAGCATATGAATAAAAGCTCGATCTGTAACCATTTGATCTTTGCAGTTTAAAGATTGGTAAATGCATCCTTATGTCTACATAAGGGGTGTGGGACTTTGGGGGGGTCTTCATATTCCGACAAAATATTGAATTCATCAAAAGACAGAAGTATAGAAACATTATCGCGGAAGGTCAGAAGGAAAAAGTCATGGTTACAAGAAAAGTCACCTGACATAACAGTTCTTTGAAAATGAGAGAAAGAAAGTCAAAAGTACTAATTTTTTAGACATATTATTCAAGTCCTTTATATTTGAACACACAAATATTATTCTCTAATCTTTATATTTCAACACACAATTATTATTCTCAAATCTTAATATTTCAACACACAAATATTATTCTCTAATCTTTATATTTCAACACACAAATATTATTCTCTAATCTTTATAATTTTGCACCCATTTCTCTCCATTTTCAATGTTTTTTTCTTCCATTCAAGATTTTCTAATCTGCATATCCCCTCCAGACCCTCCTATATCTGTATTACCCAATCCACACCCTTGTATATCTGTATAACCAATCCACACCCTCCTATATCTGTATAACCAATCCACACCCTCCTACACCTGTATACCCCAACACACCCTCCTATAGTGGTATATCCGATTTAAACCCTCCTATATCTGTATACCCAATCCTGAGCCTTTTATATCTGGGTCAGGATCCCTAATGGACCTTGAGATGAGGAACTCAGATGACGTAATTAAAAAACAATATTAGTCCGCCATATAATTGTGGATGCTGTGATTTTAACAGTGGGAAAGCCACGGATCAGGTCTGCGCCTCCTTCCATATGACGTAACGGCCAAAGAATCAAGGGCGACAATCGCGATTTTTACATAGACTGCGACCCTATCGCACCATCTCCGTAATTTGTTTACATTGTGTACGCGTGATTTTTCAAGAAATTTATTATAAAAGACAATTAAACTTGTGTCATTTCATCATCAATTAGTTATAAAGGTAAGTTTTCCAGGTGACCATGCTATTTTTTCTTGTTAAGAGATTTTATTTTACAAGAAACAAACATCTGAAAATGGCAAGTGACGTTGATAATTTGGAAGATAAAAATATGGCGGGTGTTTTTCACTTCTGAAAATAACTGACACATTCACATCCTATTGGCTATTTAAATATAAAATGACCAAAAATAGTATATATGATGATAGGAGTCCCTAAATATTTGCATAAATACCCATCACTCCGTTTCAAATTGTAACTGAGGCTGCGAAAAGGAAGCACATAAATCGACGCCATTTTTCAACAGATCAAGGTTTCAAAGCTCACGAAATCCTTGTATTATTACTTTTATGGTTAGTAGAAAGATATGAACACTATCAATAACATAATTTATTGATCAGATCGGGTTATGGCTATATGCTTGCCTCTTTTCGATGCTGAAATCCAGTACATTTCCACAGACCACGTGTAAATAAATATAAACGCCCCTTTCTCAGCGTGAGCCTTCAATTTTGAATAAAACTTGAATTTTGGCATGTGAATGTTGGCATTTAAATTTTAATTAAATTATTACGGTTGTGTAAAGCAGTTGTGCTGATTTGTTTGGTTGTCTCGAATAGTAAAAAGGTTGATATGCATGGTTTATAATTTTATTTTTGAAACCAAAAAGTGTGACAAAAAACAAAAACAAACAAAATAAAATTATAGGAAAAACACAACAACTACATTTAAGTATAGTTTAATTTGATCCTAAACCTAATCATCATTTCTTACGTTTAGTACAGGGTTATCAAAATAGGGAACCAGGGGCAGATCAAGCCATTTTGAAAAGGGGGTTCCCTACCCAGAATAAAGGAGGATTCCAACTACATTTTTGTACATGTATATGTCCCCATTCAAATGCATTGATCGTCCCAAAAAAGAAGGGGATTCCACTCCCTATAACCCTATCCCTAAATCTGACACTTGGAACTATGGCTAAAAGCATAAAGAATTGGAAAACTATGACTAAAGAAACAAAGAATAGAGAAAATTGACTATAAAATAAGGAATAGAGCAAATGACATGCTACATGTAATCCAAATAATTATGACGTCTGACGAGGCTATTTTTTTTTCTGGGACGCCTTCCTACACGAAGCTTCATACACATCCCAGAATAAAATTAAAATATCCTAGCCAGACTTCATAATTATTTGAACCATTGATGTGCTTATTTATTATATTGAGAAAAGAGAAATGATGGACAAAAAGTATAACAAAAATAGAGACAAATAAACTTAAAGATTAAATGATAAAGAAATGAAGAACTCTCCATCCAAACCCTTGTTTATGTGAACAACAGTACTATTATTTTTGCTGAATATAAATAGAAAATTTCTCAAACATCTGTTGCTGTATATGATTATTACCTTTTCTTGAGGGTGGGCAGGACCTTTTTCGGGACGTCTGAATTGGGTGTTTTTAAGCTCAGGATTTCGGGATTGACCCTTTTATGATCCAGGATTTCCTTTCGAGATTTTTTTTTTTCTAAATTCTGGACCTCGGAAGATCATGTCTTTTAGTTCGGGATCAGATCCCCACCCCCTTCTTTGACATAATAAAAGTCATTAAAAATATATTATTTATTTACACCAAAAGTCTAAAATAATTTCTTTATTTTTGTTGAATCATATAAACATCTTTTTGATATTTTAAGATTAAAGTAAGAATGATTTCAATTTCAAAATCAAAGCGCGAAAGCGCTGTAAAGGCAGTTAATTACAGGTTGTGTGTATTTCTAGTCCAGTTATATCATTATCTTCCATAGAACAGAGGTGGTTTGTAGAATTTAAGATTTAGAGTTCTTTTGTACCTAGTTCACCTATATCTACATGTATAGTTTACTGTTTACAGTATATTTTCTGTGCCTCGCCATGAAATGCATTTTTAGCCATGGCCTTGTCAGTTTGCTTTAAATTTATGAGTTTGACTGTCCCTTTGGTGTCTTTCGTCCCTCTTCTTTAGACATATAAGAACTTTTCCTTTTCAATATAAATAGACTATTTTTAATTATTGATTGTATACGCATATTCTATGACTCCCATAAAAAATAGTTCACAAAGATTGACTAGTCTCTGTACGGTTGTATAGCAAGAACATCAAGTAACATAATGGTAAATGTACATAGTAACATGTCAACTTTTTTGATGACCATACCTGCCCACTGTCAGTATTTGCAGAGTATTTCCCCCATCGAGCTCGAGGCTCCCAAATGGAGATTTTGTAAGAGCAATTTTGTCGACTATTTTAAAGAAAACAATTAATTCAACAATGGCTATGAGCTTGTTAATGCACGAAGAAGCCAAAAACCACATTAGAATATATTTAAAGGGAATCCGACAAATCGCCCCACTTTGAAAAAAAACTGCCCCAACCTGGATTACCAAATCGCCCCACTTGTGAAATGTGTTAAATCCTGTTAATATTACTCCTGCCAACTCGCCCCACCTTATAGAAAACGATAATATCTAGATAAATATATTATTAACCAGGAAGAATTTAGTAATGCCAACTCGCCCCACTTATGTAAAAAGATGTTATCCCGTTGTATATAAGTTAAATTCCGTTAATATTACTCCTGCCAACTGGTCCCACCTAATGGAAATCGGTGAAATCTAGTTAAATATATTATTAACCAGGATGAATTTAGTGATGCCAACTCGCCCCACTTATGGAAAAAGATGTCATCCCGTTGAATATAACTTAAATTCTTTATATTGCATTATGATACAATTAACAGGTTTCTTTTCAATTGTTATGCAAATAACTAAGCTTCAAAACTTAGTTATTCTTCAACAATACATTTTTTTTTTTTTTTTAGAATTATAATTTCAGTATATCAATAAAAGTAATTAAATAAATTTTCGGTTTGTTTGTATTCTTTGTAGATTAGTTTTCATTAAAGTGGTGCGAGTTTTTATTTTTAATTATATATATATATTAATCTAAATATAATTACCATTTTTTATAAGTAGGGCGAGTTGGCAGGAGTAATATTAAATATGATTTAACCAATGTCACATGTGGGGCGATTTGATAAATCAGTTTGTGGCGGGTTTTTTAAAAGTGGGGCGATTTGCCAGAGGGGCGACTTGTCCTGCTTCCATTTGAAGGCCCCCTTGAAGGTTTTGTATGACTATATGAACCATCTTTCACGTAAAACCCCCATGTGCATTTTGAAAAGTTGGCAGATATGTTTTTAACTCCAGGCAAAATCTACCGGTATGAATGAAAAAGAAGTTTTCAATTAAGGCTCTGTGGCCATAACAGCTGTCTCATTAGCATTTTAACCACCCCCCATACTTGCAATTAAAACAATAGAAGAAAATTATTCAACGCAAAAACAAAACTTACTTGTAAATATGAAATTCTCTTTACGGTATGAGTTTTTCTCATTGTTTGAGTTTTTACAGTAGTACCTGTAACTGCTTATACCTATTTCTTATTCACTTTTGCTTGATAAACTCACTAAATATCATGTATATACATTGTACCACATCTCCTTATTTTTATATGCATTCCAATAACATGAACAATTGTAATTCAATTATATATACCAAAGCAAAATGAACTACCCACTTTCATTCACTAGTATGCATCTTTTGGCAAAATACAAGTTCTTAAATGACACAATATATATTTATTGTTTAAAAAATAAAATTTAGTATACAACTCTTTAACAGGTATAAAAAAAGCATAGCTGTGTCATAACTTGTAAAATCTGTGCTGAAAACATAGACATTGATGGTATTTGAGTAATTCCATATGTGAAGCTCAACATTAGCTCGTCAGTTGGTGGTGGATAGTTATAGTTCCTTTCTGCAGGCTAGGATGAATGACTTTTCAGGAAAACCAATTTCACAAATCAAAACTTTCCTCTAGATTTCTCCTACAATATTCATCCAGTTTAGTTCTTTTGGTTTAATTGGACACCGTCCTGATTTTTAATTTTGCAAACCATTCAGTCTCTTGCTTGCAAATGGTGCATGAAAATGGATGGGTATGGCAGTAGACAAGTCTCTTAAAGTGGGTTTGTGCTCTGAAAAAAAAGTTTTATAACTTAAGTTTTTTTTGAAACTTGTGCAACACACATACCTAAATAACTATAACATAGAAGAGAGCATCATTCGTGTCAATGTTTTGTTTCTGTTTACATTGTCATTGATATTTTTTCAGAAAGCCTGAGGCATAGCTCATGAATTCCTGTCATTACATCCTAAATTAACATAATTACTGCTAGAATAATTATCAGTATGATATACGTAGGGTACACTATCATTGTACAGCCCAAGTCTTCAGTATATTTAATTGTTGCATTCATTCACTCCTGTGTTCATCAACAAATGAACTTTAATAAGGACAAGAAAACACTAGGAAAGATACGTACACACAACCCGTGTTTAAGTGTATTTGAAAGAGAAATATATCTGGTTAAACGATGTATAAAGGAGAAATATATCTGGTTAAACGATGTATAAAGGAGGAAAAAATTGTAGATATTGCATTACGATGCTTTCTACCTAATAGCACGTGGATATGTTTACATATTTAGACTTGACCCAGTATGACCCGTACCTTGTAGGTCACCGCCGTCGTTTAAAAACTAGACTACAGTCGTGTATAAGACAATAAAATGCTTAGGCCTGTACTATTTGTGTGAAGTAAATGTGTTTGTTCTGTACATTTAAATTGTTTTACCTGATAGCAAGGACGTATATCTATCCGTTTTCTTCTCAATTCACTTTGTCAAATTCTTCGAGATTCTTCAAAACATACGTATTACTGCGCCCGGAAGTGAAAAAAATATGAGAAATCCTCTTAAAATAATGCTATTTTCAATTTTGTGGAATGCATTTTGTAATATTTATTATAAAAAGATAAAAAAAAATTACCGATTAATTATGAATTTGCATATCATTATACGGAACGTTTATGGACTATTTTTCCATAGCTGTAAGTCGGTCATTTTGGCGGGAAATCATGTACACATACACACGTAGATTGGCTGGTACCCGATCGTAATGTTACACATCACAAATATCAAATAGCTAATACCCGGAACGTAGTACCGGGAACCAGGATAATACGTAGACAACATACATAACTAATACCGAAATTGAAAACGCTTTACGGTTTCTCGTTCATAAACCGAATTCCGCTTTGAATTATAGAAGATGCAATATGAATCATGTTCAGTCGACTTTTTATTGTTATATCAACGTCTGAACTAATTAAAAAATCTTTAGATGTCAGATAACACTCGAAATTGACCCGACCTCTTTCCACACGGAATACAAATAATGATAGTTTGTAGTCAGGTTGACTGCTTATAATGCAAAATACACATTAATAACAAGTTCTATAAAACGAACAATACACACTGATCGTTTCTTTAGTCCCCAATGTAAATGAAAGAAACAAAAACCATATCATACCATAAAAAGAAGAGGAGAAAATCGAACATTTCCGGATCTATTTCTGGCCAAAAGACCCCCTGCAAAGATTGCGTATGAAAAGATGAACCTCATGACTTGAAAGTCAGGCCTTAAAGCACTGCCTTTAAAAATGATAACAAACATCTGAAACAATCATAGTATATACATTATGGGATTTTCTCATGTTTGAAGGCTTTTGTGTAGCATAAAATTTCCTGTATATCCACTCCATTTGAGTATTTTGGGATAGTTGTCTCATTGGCAATTATTCACATCTGATTAGTTTTCCATTAGTGAAATTCAAAGAAATATTCAATTCCAATTTAAATGTGAACCTTCTCATTCTTGGACCACATAGAAATCAGTAGACAATTAAAATATATTATAATTTCATATTACAACTCTAGAGAATTTGAAATTATTTTCAATTGATAATATCATCTGCACAAATTATATATTTTCAGATAACAATAGGAATAAGAAGAGCAGGATTTTTATTTTGAGGATTTACATGTATGGAACAGAGGACTATTTGACTTGATTTTACTTTAACTTGGACTTTTTAACAAGAATACTCATAAATTATTCAAAATATTTTTTACATATGTTTCATTTTAACATTTTTGTGACTTTGTATTTATTTACCATTTAATAAACTTTTATTTCTAAACATTTTTATATTTTTAAATATACAATGTGAAACATTCAACCATTTTATATTGATAATGTGGGGTAAATGTACATGAGACAATAATGCTGTTGCAATACAATAAAACTTAATGTCATTGAAAAACCTGAGATTCATAGATGCAAAGCTAGTATATTCATAGGGCCCCTATTTAGTAGGAAGATTTGGTTGATTATATAGGAAATCACTGGAGCGGGCCCCTCTTAAGTCAGTCAGCCCCCCCCTCCCCTTAGAAAAAATTATGGATCCGTCACTGATATCAGACATATACATGTATGATGTATGTACTGTAGTATTTGAGATTAAAAAAAAATCAACTTGATGGTCTTTTATGATTTATTAGGTGTGAAGGACATAGAGGTTTTGGAATCATTCACTTCTCCTAGCTAGACGTAGTGAGGTATCCTTGAGGTCTCTGAAATGTCCTATCAATTATCATGACTTGACTTTTAACTGTTTTGCTTCCAGGTAGATTTTGAAGTGTGGTAACACCTAAATAAATCTTTTTCAGTAGATACACATCTCTTTTTTTCAGACTTTTTGATGAAAAGTTTAAACTATTATACAAATTAGAAATAAGAAAACTGAGCAACTTGAACCCACAACATATAATTGATCTCAGGTGCTCTGGAAGAGTAAACAGATCCTGCTCCTTGTGTAGTATAAGAATGAGATGTCTTGCTACCCTTTTCCTATATGTCATCACATGATTTTGCAAATTATTGCAATTGTGTGCTTTTAGAATGGAATAAAATGTGTGAAAAAGTATTCTATTGCAGAAAAATCAGCACACAGATATAGGAATCGTATGATTGTGATTCAACTTTCAATTAGATCCTGTGTCCAAACTTTGTTTTCTTGTAGATTGGTGAAAAAATAAAAATGTGGATCAAGCATTAATATCAATGCAAAAAAACAGAGCGAGACATTCATATATGTATTCCATTTTCAAAGTAGACCTTGGAAGTGATATGGCATTTTGTTAATGCTTAAAATGGTCATACAGCTCTCACAGTGTATTAAGAATTGGATGTACTAGGCATTGGGCATTCCAATTGAATGTTAATCTCAGCATTTTTTTTATATAAACAACAAAAACAAAGACTAAAAATCAAGTGGAAATTATTGATGCATCAGATTTTCATACCACAGTGGTAGGCAGGCAATATTTGTTGATTGGTACTTTTTAAAATTGACAAGTTGAAACATTTCAGATTATTTACAGAATCGAAGAATGGCTAGCCATTAGCCCAAAAAAATGGCTTAAAACAAAGATTAACTGAGTGCTTACACTTTGCAGTTGTGTAGGCTTTTTATTCAGACAATAACTTTAGACTAATTGAAAATTTTGAAAAGTTGGGGGAAAAAGGGGTGTACTTTTTAGACAACTGAAGTCATTTTTATGGACAAATTCGTTCATAGATTAAACCAGTTTCAATGTACTACATAAATCTGTTATACACTGCAGCATAATTAAATACAAGAGTGCACACGCTGAAATGTCTCGCCTTCTATACTAATCATTGATATTATGTTGATAGTCCTAAGTATAAAGCTAAGCTTTATTACAACTGTCACATAAACTTAACATTAACCAAGATAACTAAACAAAGACCAATGAACCATGAAAATGAGGTCAAGGTCAGATGAACCATGCCAGGCAGACATGTACAGCTAACAATGCTTCTATACAACATATATAGTTGACCCATTATTTATAGTTTAAGAAAAATAGACCAAAACACAAAAACTTAACACTGTGCAATGAACTGTGAAAATGAGGTCAAGGTCAAATAAAACCATGGCGACTGACATAAAGATCATAAAATATTTCCATACACCAAATATAGTTGACCTATGGCATATAGTATTAGATAAAAAGACCAAAACTCAAAAACTTAACTTTGACCACTGAACCATGAAAATGAGGTCAAGGTCACATGACATCTGCCCGCTAGACATGTACACCTTACAATCATTCCATACAACAAATATAGTAGACCTAATGCATATAGTATGAGAAAAACAGACCAAAACACAAAAATTTAACTATAACCACTGAACCATGAAAATGAGGTCAAGGTTAGATGACACCTGCCAGTTGGACATGTACACCTTACAGTCCTTCCATACACCGAATATACTAGCCCTATTGTTTATAGTATCTGAGATATGGACTTGACCACCAAAACTTAACCTTGTTCACTGATCCATGAAATGAGGTCGAGGTCAAGTGAAAACTGTCTGACAGACATAAGGACCTTGCAAGGTACGCACATATCAAATATAGTTATCCTATTACTTATAATAAGAGAGAATTCAACATTACAAAAAAATTGAACTTTTTTTCCAAGTGGTCACTGAACCATGAAAATGAGGTCAAGGACATTGGACATGTGACTGACGGAAACTTCGTAACATGAAGCATCTATATACAAAGTATGAAGCATCCAGGTCTTCCACCTTCTAAAATATAAAGCTTTTAAGAAGTGAGCTAACGTAGCCGCCGCCGCCGGATCACTATCCCTATGTCGAGCTTTCTGCAACAAAAGTTGCAGGCTCGACAAAAAACTGAAAATGTGATACGAGGAGTTTGAGCAGCATGAAAGACATCAACAAATGACGGTGTAAAGCCTTCAACACATCAACATTTTTAAGTAAAATATATTCAAAATCCTGGAAACATCATCACCCTTCATTGTCTTAATCAATTCCGTGGTTAAAAGCTGTAAAATATGACATAATTTGCTTAATTATGCCCCGAAATATCTCTAAAAAAGTATGAACAATGTTGAATTTTGACCTCCGTTTGAAGTTTTTTTTTATGTAAACAAGACTCAGAGTGACGGGGAATCCTGTACATAGTCATGTGCCCATATGTTTCTGGGTCACATTTATTTAAATCTCGACCAATGAAAAGCTTTAGGATGCATTTGTGTCAGTTCTTTGTAGACGGGGGGATTACCCGCGTTTTTTTGGAAATCAACGGAGGTAGTCTTTTAATTTATCATATTTCAGTACGGAGCACTTATTTTAATGCCTAATTGTGTAGTCGTGTTCCAAAATCAATTCTAATTAAAAATTAACCCCAATTTTTTTTTTCACATCCCCCTTTCCCTTATTCAAAAACTGATCTTAATTCAAATTTCTAATGGAGTTTGCAACAATAACTACTCAATTAAATACATCATAAAATATTAAAATGTAAATAATTGCTTGTTATAACTGAATGGTAAATATTGTTTTAATTTATCAGTTGGTAGTAAAAGTGAATATACATTGTATATTGTGCAAAAAATGTTGTGTAAAACAATGATTTAAGTTGATTAAACTACTATATTCTGGACAAAGAAAGATAACTCCAATTGAAAATTTCTTGCTATTGCACAATATTGTGCAATTAGATATTTCTTGCTATTGCGCAATACTGTGCAATTGAAAATACTTGCTATTGCACAATTCTGTGAATTGAATATTTCTTGCTATTGCGCAATACTGTGCAATTGAAGATTTCTTGCTATTACTGAATACTGAGCAATTGAAAATTTCTTGCTATTGCACAATACTTAATATAATAATTTTGGATCCTGATTTGGACCAACTTGAAAACTGGGTCCATAATCAAAAATCTAAGTACATGTTTAGATTCAGCATATCAAAGAAGCCCAAGAATTCAATTTTTGTTAAAATCAAACTTAGTTTAATTTTGAACCCTTTGGACTTTAATGTAGAACAATTTGAAAATCGGACCAAAAATTAAAATTCTACATACACAGTTAGATTTGGCAAATCAAAGAACCCAAATTATTCAATTTTTTATGAAATCAAACAAAGTTTAATTTTGGACCCTTTGGGTCCCATATTCCTAAACTGTTGGGACCAAAGCTCCCAAAATCAATCCCAACCTTCCTTTTATGGTCATAAACTTTGTGTTTTAATTTCATAGATTTCTATTTACTTATACTGAAGTTATGGTGCAAAAACCAAGAAAAATGCTTATTTGGGCCCCTTCTTGGCCCTTAATTCCTAAACTGTTGGGATCTCAACTCCCAAAATCAATCCAAACCTTCCTTTTGTGATCATAAATCTTGTGTTTAAATTTCAATGATTTCTATTTACTTATACTAACATTATTGTCCAAAAACCAAGAATAATGCTTATTTGGGCCCTTTTTTGTCCCCTAATTCCTAAACTGTTGGGATCAAAACTTCCAAAATTAATCCCAACCTTCCTTTTATGGTCATAAACCTTGTGTTTAAATTTCATACATTTCTATTTACTTAAACTAAAGTTATAGTGCGAAACACCAAAAGTATTCGGAAGACGACGACGACGATGACCCTGACGCCAACGTGATATCAATATACGACCAAAAATTTTTGCAGTCGTATAATAAGAACTGTTTTATAGAGCTGATGTGATGAGAAAAGAAATATGTAGATTTGACCTGAAATAAATTATTAGAAAGGACAATTTTTTTATTGAATTTTATGATCAGAATTTTGGGATTATTTTATAAAGAGTGACATTTTTCCCATCTTCCGGGGTCCAGCAATTTGCAAAAAAAGTAATTTCACTTGCCACTCCGAAAATTTAACCACACATGTATAAATGTATAAGCTTCGATATGAGCCATCAAACATGTTCAAGTAAACGATATGGACTGAGCAACGGAGGAAAACGTTATCATTACCGCCTATGGAGAATCAATTATAAATGTTGACCCATAAACCCCATTAATACCCTCCTATATCTGTATACCCAATTTATACCCTCCTACATCTGTATACCCCATCCACATCCTCCTATATCTGTATACCCCATTCATACCCTCCTATATCTGTATACCCCATTCATACCCTCCTATATCTGTTTACCCTATCCACAACCTGCAGGGCTCGACATTAACGCTTGTCCGATTGTCCGGGACAAGTGGACGTAGGTGTCGGGCAAGTAGATTCACCATACTACTTGTCCGATGGGACAAGTGAAAAATCAAGATCAGATAACAATAGATCAAATTCAAGACTTATACATTCCCAAAAATATTAATGATTGTTTTATTGATCATACTTAATGAAATTATTATTCATTGATTGAACCAGAGACATATAAAACTTGTATAATATGTCTCTGATTTGGAGTATTGAACATGGTGGCAGCCATTGACCAGGGGGATATAAGTAAGGGGAAAGAAACCAATGTTAATGTATCTTAGTATAAGCTTCCTTGAATTAGGAGCACCTCCATATGGAGTTTTACCTTAACTTTAAAATATTAAATTAAAGTATGTTTCATTTGATTTTGCTTTTATGCATAACAATACATTAAAAAAGGTTTTATTTGATAAGATCTATGATATAAAAATTTAAGATGAAAAAAAAAAAAAAAAATCTAAAAAGGCAGATTTTTTAGTGAAATGTGTATGTACTTCATGATCATATATATCAATGTATATACAAATCAAAATAAATTGTAAAAGCTTGTTTTAACATCATCAATAAATTAAAAAGGTTTACTCATATACATGTTCAAGGTGGCCAGGTTTATTTACGTCCTTGGTTTAACCCATACCACTACTAAAGAATGAATAGGTCCATAGGGGAACGTAGTGGTTTGGGAAGAAATGATGATTTAATGATTGACATATGATAGTGACATTGAGTCAGAGAACACAGTCTTGCAAAAAAACT
The DNA here is from genome assembly GCF_963676685.1 of Mytilus edulis. Classification (NCBI taxonomy): domain Eukaryota; kingdom Metazoa; phylum Mollusca; class Bivalvia; order Mytilida; family Mytilidae; genus Mytilus; species Mytilus edulis. Next base: position 65,357,304 of record NC_092355.1, on the reverse strand, counting down.
TTTATTCTGAAATAATGAAATGTATTTTGATGCGGTATTCATATAACATTACAAAATGCTCCTTTTATTAGGTACAATCAAAGCCAAAGTGTTATTATTGCATAAATCATCAATATGTTAGATTTTTAATTATGAATTCGGACAAGTGAGTTAAGAGTTCGGACAAGCTGATTTCCTTGCCACTTGTCCGAAGGGACAAGTTAGAAAAAATGTTAATGTAGAGGCCTGAACCTGCTATATCTGTATACCCCATCCACGCCCTCTTATATCTGTATACCCCATCCACATCCTCCTATATCTGTATACCCCATTCATACCCTCCTATATCTGTATACCCCATTCATACCCTCCTATATATGTATACCCTATCCACACTCTCTTATACCTGTATACCCAATCCACGCCCTGCTATATCTGTATATCCCATCCACACTCTTATACCTGTATACCCAATCCACACCATCCTATATCTGTATTCCCCATCCACACCCTCCTTTATATTTATACCCATCCTTAACTTCCTATATCAATTTACCCCATCCACGCCCTCTTATATCTGTATACCCCATCCACATCCTCCTATATCTGTATACCGCATTCATACCCTCCTATATCTGTATACCCCATTCATACCCTCCTATATATGTATACCCTATCCACACTCTCTTATACCTGTATACCCATTCCACACCCTCCTATATCTGTATATCCCATCCACACTCTCTTATACCTGTATACCCAATCCACACCATCCTATATCTGTATACCCCATCCACACCCTCCTATATCTGTATACACAATCCACACCCTCCAATATCTCTAAACCCAATATACACCATCCCATATTTATATACCCAATTTACACCCTCCTATATCTGTATACCCCATACACCCTCCTATATATGTATAGCCCATCCTTACCCTCCTATATCTGTATACCCCATCCACACACTCCTATATCTGTTTACCCCATCCACACCCTACTATATATGTATACCCCATTCACACCCTCCTATATCTGTATACCAAATCCACATCCTCCGATATCTGTATACCTCATCCACAACCTCCGATATCTGTATACCCCACCAACACCTTCCTATATCTGGATACTTCATCCACACCCTCCTATATCTGTATACCCCAACCACACTCTCCTATATCTGTATACTCCATCCACACTCTCCTATATCTTTATACCCCATCCACATCCTCCTATATCTGTATACCCCAACCACACTCTCCTATGTCTGTATACTCCATCCACACCCTCCGATACCTGTATACCCCATCCACACCCTCCTATATCTGTATACCTCATCAACTCCCTCCGATATCTGTATACCCCATCCACTCCCTCCGATATCTGTATACCCCATCCACACCCTCCTACATCTGTATATTCCATGTACACCCTTCTATATCTGTATACCTCATCCACATCCTCCTATATCTGTATACCCTATGTACACCCTCCTATATCTGTAAACCCCATACACACCCTCCTATATCTGTAAACCCCATCCACACCCTCCTATATCTGTATACCCCATTTACACCCTCCTATATCTGTATACCCTATCCACACCCTCCTATATCTGTATACCCCATCCACATCCTCCTATATCTGTATACCCCATGTACACCTAGATCTGTATATATTTTTGTTTACAGCATTTCATAGTTTTTAGTGATTGTTCAAATAAGGAAATAAATAAATTATGACAAGATGACATTTATCTCTAGACAGATTTGTAGAAATTTCCATAGGATCATCTCTTTCAAATTATTGCATTAAATAATTTCCTACTGCCAACAATATGAAATGATTAAGCATTTTTCCCCCTTATTGAATCCATATAAATATTGTCTAGTAGTGTTTAAGTTTGTTTCACCCATCTTAAAGATTATCTGTCATTGCCCACCTCGCATCTGTTTAAATATATAAACACATGGTGAACAAATGTCAATGCATTGCTTAGACTGTTTTGATATTATCACATAACTTTGTTACAATTGTCATGACAACAGACAGGTGTAAGTTTTGTTTGACAGTTTGTTTGTTTACACAGACTTTAATTACAGCAAACTTCTTAAGTTCAATTCAAATAATCATATGACTTTTAACTATAGCCTTTAAATAGAATCCAACCATATCTTATACATCATTTTAGTGATTCATTACTTAATAGTTGAACACTGGTCATATACTATAAAATATTACCTGACGTGTTTTAATCAAGGGACTGGCACCTCCTTGTTCTACTAGACATCTTGTGATCTGTAGATATCCCCCATAAGCAGCCCAATGTAAAGCTGTGTATCCATGACTCTATAATATAACCAAATAACATGTAAATATTATGTACAATACTTTGTTGTCAATATCAATAATATACAACATATCCTACAACTGTCATTAAAACTTATCTGATAAACTGGACAATGTTGTGTAATAAATATAAACAAAATATATATCACATGAATCAGTGGTCAAAACTGAATAAAATGACCAGTCACACTTGTATTTATATTCTACATAAACAACAAATAAACATGTTTTGTTGTGAAATGTCAAAACTTCCATAAAACCTGATATTTAAAAAAAAAAAAATTTTTTTCAAAAAATGTGTAAAATAATTATATCAATGGATTCAGTAGAACAAAACAAACAAAATGAGACCCCACTTTATATGATTCTTACAAATATTTGTTCATTAAAACTGTCTAATTAACAACAGGAATTAGTGTAGATTCAGTATAATTGATCATTTTAATAAAAAAAAAAAATTTAAGAAACATGAAAAGGATTAATATTTTCTGATTCAGAACAATAAAACGAGTAAAATGAGACCCCACTTGATATAATTCTTACAAATATTTGTTCATTAAAACTGTTTAATTAACAACATAATTTTGTGTAGATTAATAGTAATGTGATCAGACTAAGTAGATAACATACTGTATCTGTGATGTCGATCTTACATCCTCTATCAATGAGGAGTCTACAGATCTCCAGGTGTCCCCACATGGCAGCATACATTAATGCTGTCCATCCATTATACTCCTGGAATAATACAACTGACATCAAAACTTGTCTGATAAACTGGACAATGTTGTGTAATAAATATAAACAAAATATATATCACATGAATCAGTGGTCAAAACTGAATAAAATGACCAGTCACACTTGTATTTATATTCTACATAAACAAACAATAAACATGTTTTGTTGTGAAATGTCACACCTTCCATAAAACCTGATATCTTAAAAAAATATTTTTTTCAAGAAATGTGTAAAATAATTATATCAATGGATTCAGTAGAACAAAACAAGCAAAATGAGACCCCACTTTATATGATTCTTACAAATATTTGTTCATTAAAACTGTCTAATTACCAACAGGAATTAGTGTAGATTCAGTATAATTGATCATTTTAATAAAATAATTTTTTTAAGAAACATGAAAAGGAGTAATATTTTCTGATTCAGAACAATAATACGAGTAAAATGAGACCCCACTTGATATAACTATTACAAATATTTGTTCATTAAAACTGTCTAATTAACAACATGATTTTGTGTAGATTAATAGTAATGTGATCAGACTAAGTAGATAACATACCCCTGTGATGTCGATCTTACATCCTGTATCAATGAGGAGTCTACAGATCTCCAGGTGTCCTTCCAAGGCAGCAAACATTAATGCTGTCTCTCCTCTAAACTGGAATAATACAACTGACATCAAAACTTGTCTGATAAACTGGACAATGTTGTGTAATAAATATAAACTAAATATATATCACATGAATCAGTGGTCAAAACTGAATAAAATGACCAGTCACACTTGTATTTATATTGTATATAAACAATAAATAAACATGTTTTGTTGTGAAATGTCAAAACTTCCATTTAACCTGATATCTTAAAAAAATATTTTTTTCAAGAAATGTGTAAAATAATTATATCAATGGATTCAGTAGAACAAAACAAGCAAAATGAGACCCCACTTTATATGATTCTTACAAATATTTGTTCATTAAAACTGTCTAATTACCAACAGGAATTAGTGTAGATTCAGTATAATTATTCATTTCAAAAAAAATATTTTTTTAAGAAATATGGAAAGGAGGAATATTTTCTGATTCAGAACAATAATACGAGTAAAATGAGACCCCACTTGATATAATTATTACAAATATTTGTTCATTAAAACTGTCTAATTAACAGCATGATTTAGTGTAGATTAATAGTAATGTGATCAGACTAAGTAGATAACATACTGTGATGTCTATCTTACATCCTCTATCAATGAGGAGTCTACAGATCTCCAGGTGTCCTCTCTCAGCAGCCTTCATTAATGCTGTCTCTCCTATAATCTGGAATAATACAACTGACATCAAAACTTGTCTGATAAACTGGACAATGTTGTGTAATAAATATAAACAAAATATATATCACATGAATCAGTGGTCAAAACTGAATAAAATGACCAGTCACACTTGTATTTATATTGTATATAAAACAACAAATAAACATGTTTTGTTGTGAAATGTCAAAACTTCCATTAAACCTGATATCTTAAAAAAATTTTTTTTTTCAAGAAATGTGTAAAATAATTATATCAATGGATTCAGTAGAACAAAACAAGCAAAATGAGACCCCACTTTATATGATTATTACAAATATTTGTTCGTTAAAACTGTCTGATTAACAACAGGAATTAGTGTAGATTCAGTATCATCATTCATTTCAATAAAAATATTTTTTACTGCTTATGTACAATTTGTTATGTTCTGAAGTAACTTGTAGTTGTGTGTTTTATATTTCTTATGTACAATTTGTTCTGTTCTGAAATAACTTGTAGTTGTGTGTTTTATACTGTTGGTGTACAATTTGTTATGTTCTGAAGTAACTTGTTGTTGTGTGTTTTATATTTCTGATGTACAATTTGTTATGTTCTGAAGTAACTTGTAGTTGTGTGTTTTATATTTCTGATGTACAATTTGTTATGTTCTGAAGTAACTTGTTGTTGTGTGTTTTATATTTCTTATGTATAATTTGTTCTGTTCTGAAGTAACTTGTAGTTGTGTGTTTTTTTACTGCTTATGTACAATTTGTTATGTTCTGAAGTTTTGTAGTTGTGTGTTTTATACTGCTGGTGTACAATTTGTTCTGTTCTGAAGTAATTTGTAGAACTTTGTTTGTTTTATACTGCTTATGTACAATCTGTTATGTTCTGAAGCAACTTGTTTTTTTTATTTTTTATACTTCTGTTATTATAGTTCTAAAGAAAATTGTTGTCGTGTGTTTATGTACAATATTCAACATTTTGAAGTTACTTGTAGTTTTCACTGTTTCACTGTGCTTTAATTTTAAGTAACATGTAGTTTTGTGTCTTTTTTTGTTCATGTACCATAAAAGGCTGTATCTTCAAATGATTTTTCTATGAATGTGAATATTTTACTTACATCTCGATAATCGATGTCTGCACCATTCTGCAGACATAATTTTAAGGCTTCAATATCTCCATCTATAGCAGCTGTAGTAAGTTTCTGTAAGTAAAACATAGAAATTACATTTAATCTTGATAATCAATGTCTGCACCATTCTGTAGACATAATTTTAAGGCTTCTATATCTCTATTTCCAGCAGCTGTAGTAATTTTCTGTAAGTAAACCGTAATAAAAATATATTGAAATGAATGTCCTTACTGTTAAATTAGGTAATAATTATGTTTTCTTCTGTTTAGCAATGACTACATAAATCAGTAGTATCCTTCCTTCAAATAACAGACAGAGAGGAATTCTTTTAATAGCATATAATTGTTGGGATTTATGCATTTTATATTATCAAGAAAAACACTAAGAGTGCACACGATGAAATGTCTCGCCTTCTTTACTAATCATTGATATTATGTTGATAGTTCTAAACTAGATATCATTGAGATGGGAGCCATCTCTGTGGGCCCCGCTGTGAATAATGTGCATTAAAAAATTGTATCTTTACCATAGGACATGGGTTTGTCAACTGAAATCAAAGTTTTTGACCTTGACCTTTGACCTATGAAGTTGTAAATAAATTATGACACACCCTTTGGTGTTGGTTTATAAACATGTCAAGTATAAACTTTGAAATGATAAAGGTTCTCAAGATATAGAGCGGACACGATCTTTACCATAGGACATGGGGTTGTCAACTGAAACCAAAGTTTTTGACCTTGACCTTTGACCTAGGAAGTTGCACATAAATTATGACACACCCTTTGGTGTCGGTTTATATACTAGTATATGTCAAGTATAAACTTTGAAATGATAACGGTTCTCAAGATATAGAGCGGACACAATCTTTACCATAGGACATGGGGTTGTCAACTGAAACCAAAGTTTTTGACCTTGAACTATGCCCTAGGCAGTCGTTCATAAATTATGACACACCCTCTGGTGTTGGTTCATATACATGTCAAGTATAAACTTTGAAATCATAACGGTTCTCAAGATATAGAGCGGACACGATCTTCACCACAGGACACAGGGTTGTCAACTGAAACCAAAGTTTTTGACCTTGACCTTTGACCTAGGAAGTTGTACATACATCATGACATGCCCTCTGGTGGTGGATAATAAACATGTAAAGTATAAAGTATGAAATCATAATGGTTCTCTAGATATGGAGCGGACACAAAGTGTTATGGACGGACGGACAGATGGACGGACGGACAGACGGACGGACGGACGGACAGACGGACGGACAGACGGACGGACGGACGGACGGACAGACTGATCACTATAGGGGAATGCCTTTGGCGGGACCCTAATAAAAAGTTTTATCATAACTGTCACATAAACTTAACATTAACCAAGAAAACTAAACATTGACCAATGAACCATGAAAATGAGGTCAAGGCATGTACAGCTAACAATTCTTCCAAACAATAGATATAGTTGACCTATTGGTTATAGTTTAAGAAAATCAGACCAAAACACAAAAACTTAACACTGAGCAATGAACCGTGAAAATGAGGTCAAGGTCAAATAAAACCTGTGCGATTGACATATACACCATAAAATATTTCCATACAACAAATAAAGTTGACATATTGCATAAAGTATTAAATAAAAAGACCAAAACTCAAAAACTGAACTTTGACCAGTGAACCATGAAAATGAGGTCAGGGTTAGATGACACCTGCCAGCTAGACATGTACACCTTACAATCATTCCATACACCAAATATGATACTAGTGCATACAGAATAAGAACAAGAGTGTGTCCATAGTACGCGGATGCCCCACTCCCACTATCATTTTCTATGTTCAGTGGACCGTGAAATTGGGGTCAAAACTTTAATTGAGAATTAAAAATAGAAAGATCATATCATAGGGAACATGTGTACTAAGTTTCAAGTTGATGTAACTTTAACTTCATCAAAAACTACCTTGACCAAAAACTTTAACCTGAACTTTGCACTATCATTTTCTATGTTCAGTGGACCATGAAATCAGGGTCAAAACTATAATTTGGCATTAAAATTAGAAAGATCATATCATGGGAAACATGTGTATTAAGTTTCAAGTTGATTGGACTTCAGCTTCATCAAAAACTATCTCGACCAAACACTTTAACCGGACGGACAAACGGAGGCACATACCAGAAAACATAATGCCCCTCTACTATCATAGGTGGGGCATAAAAACAGACCAAAACACAAAAACCTTACTGTAACCACTGAACCATCAAAATGAGTTCCAGGTCAGATGACACCTGTCATTTGGACATATACACTTTACAGTTCTTCCATCACTGAATATACTAGATCTATTGCTTATAGTATCTGAGATATGGACCTGATCACCAAAACTTAACCTTGTTCACTGATTCATGAAATGAGGTCGAGGTCAAGTAAAAACTGTCTAACAGGCATGAAGACCTTGCAAGGTACACACATACCAAATATAGTAATCCTATTACTTATAATAAGAGAGAATTTAACATTACAAAAAATATTTTTTTTCAAGTAGTCACTGAACCATGGAAATGAGGTCAAGGACATTGGACATGTCACTGACGGAAACTTCATAACATGAGGCATTTATATACAAAGTATGAAACATCCAGGTCTTCAACCTTCTAAATATGAAGCTTTTTAGATGTTATCCGACGTCGGATCACTATCCCTATGTCGAGCTTTCTGCGACTTAAGTAACAGGCTCGACAAAAATTGTTAACCTTCAAAAAAATTTTTTTTTTAGAATCATGGGCTAGATTTAGCATATCCTTGATTTTTCTTTCTTGTAGTATTTTCTGGACTTTGACCTTTGTCCTTTTAAAGATATGTAATACACTTAGTCCTTTAGTTGCCACTACTTTTGTCCTTTTTAAGACATGTAGTTGTGTTTTTCATTCAATAAGTCCTTTAATTGCCTTTTAAAGACATGTAGTTGTGTTTCATTCACTTTGCCCCTAGTTACTTTCTCATCCTTTTTCATATCAGCTAGTAGAAATCTCTCTATTAACGTACTTAAAGAGATACATATATAAATGTATGTAGACTGAATAAATGTAGATGTGGGATATAATAAAGCAATGAGAATGTAACCTAACAAGACAAAAGTGTGTTGCATCAGTCAGCTCTTTATACCATAAAATAGATTGGTCGTATTCAACTCACATGAACTTAACAATGGCAAGGGGAGATAACTTATGTATTTTATTTTTTTTATGTAGAAAAATTGTCCCAATATTTTTTTCAAATAACTCTATAGACCTACTTAGAGTTACAAATAAACAAGGATTCTGAAGGTACTACATAAATAATACACTATCTCCCACTTTAAAAATCTTCCCCCTCTTTCCCACCTCCCTCAAAAGCTGTCCATCCTCAAAAGCTGTCCATCCCCTCCTACATCATGTACATTCATACTTGAAAAATATTTGCTAAATTTCTTAAACTGCATTTTTGTTTGTTTTGTTCAGTTACTGAATACTGATTCAAATGCTGTTTGTGTCACCAGTGTAATGAGTAGAGATGTTTTTGAGTTCACCTTGCTTTGTCCCAGTATTGAATTTGTATTTTTTTTTTGGAATAAGTAGTTTGGTAGTTCACTTAGAATTCTACTAGTTTTATCTCAAGTAATCACATACTTGTATCTAATTGTACACTAAGGCCAAATAAAAAAGTATGTGTGGTTCCAGTTACATCTGAAAATAAGTTAGGGTCGGTAGGCAGGGATTTTTTTTTACATTGAGTCTATGGGAGCAACATTCTGACTTTAACAGTGCTTAATGAAAAATGACAATAAAATCTTTAGGGTAGGCTATTTTGTAAGCCCAAAAAGTAGGGACAGTAGGGTTACTGGAACCACACATATATTTTTATTTGGCCTAATGGGGAACAAAACTATAAATGACAAGGAGACTATTAAGTAAATCTTACATCATTCCAACTTTCCATTATAGCCTAAAAATAGAAAAGAATAATTATAGTCAATATATACATTGTACTGTTGAGTTTTAATTGAGGTATTTGTGTTATTGCCAATTGAAACATGATCACTATGAGTGGTAAAATACTGACTTAATATTTTTATCTTTTTATTTCATTCAAATAATATATTATAGCATTGAAACAGTCATTTATTTCAACTTTTCTGCACTATTTAAAGTTAATGAACTGAACTCAAAACCTTAAAAATCTAATCACATACCTAAATGAGGTACAAATGTATTCTACAAGCAGGGTGTGACTTTTTCCATCGAACACCAGAACATCTACTGCACTTTTGCAGATCTAAAAATTTCAAAAGTTTTATTTACCAGCATTAAGACACACATAAAGAACAATATTAAATATCATATTGCAGCTTCTCAAAACATTATCAATAATCAACTAGACCAGTCACATTAAATTCAATCATTTTTTTTTTATTCTGTATGTGCCTGTCCACAGCCAGGACCTATGACGTAGTGGCTGTAGTTAGAAGCTGTGTACCATATTTGTTTTTCCTTCATTGTTGTAGTAGGTTGTTCGTTTTTGTTTTGAATGTTTCACATTTTATCATACCAAGGCTTTTATAGATGATTATATGGTATGGGTTTTGCTCATTGTTGAAGGCTATTAGACGACCTGTAATTGTTTATATCTTTGTCCTATGGTCTAGGAATAATTGCTTCATTGTTAATCATACCACATCTCCTAATTATTATATGGTTAGGGTTTTGCACATTGTTGAAGGCTGTTGAACGACCTGTAATTGTTTATATCTTTGTCCTTTGGTCTAGGAATAATTGTATCATTGTTAATCATAGCACATCTCCTAATTATTATATGGTATGGGTTTTGCTCATTGTTGATGGCTGTTGAACGACCTGTAATTGTTTATATCTTTGTCCTATGGTCTAGGAATAATTGTATCATTGTTAATCATACCACACCTTCTAATTATTATATGGTATGGGTTTTGCTCATGGTTGAAGGCTATTAGACGACCTGTAATTGTTTATATCTTTGTCCTATGGTCTAGGAATAATTGTATCATTGTTTATCATACCACATCTCCTAATTATTATATGGTATGAGTTTTGCTCATTATGGAAGGCTGTTGAACGACCTGTAATTGTTTATTTCTTTGTCCTATGGTCTAGGACTAATTGATTCATTGTTAATCATACCACATCTCCTAATTATTATATTGTAAGGGTTTTGCTCATTGTTGAAGGCTATAAGACGACCTGTAATTGTTTATATCTTTGTCCTATGGTCTAGGAATAATTGCTTCATTGTTAATCATACCACAACTCCTAATTATTATATGGTATGGATTTTGATCATTGTTGAAGGCTGTTGAACGACCTGTAATTGTTTATATCTTTGTCCTATGGTCTAGGAATAATTGTATCATTGTTAATCATACCACATCTCCTAATTATTATATGGTATGGGTTTTGCACATTGTTGAAGGCTGTTGAACGACCTGTAATTGTTTATATCTTTGTCCTATGGTCTAAGAATAATTGTATCATTGTTAATCATACCACATCTTCTAATTATTATATGGTATGGGTTTTGCTCATTGTTGAAGACTATTAGACGACCTGTAATTGTTTATATCTTTGTCTTATGGTCTAGGAATAATTGTATCATTATTAATCATACCACATCTTCTAATTATTATATGGTATGGGTTTTGCTCATTGTTGAAGGCTATTAGACAACCTGTAATTGTTTATATCTTTGTCGTATGGTCTAGGAATAATTGTATCATTGTTAATCATACCACATCTCCTAATTATTATATGGTATGGGTTTTGCACATTGTTGAAGGCTGTTGAACGACCTGTAATTGTTTATTTCTTTGTACTATGGTCTAGGAATAATTGTATCATTGTTAATCATACCACATCTTCTAATTATTATATGGTATGGGTTTTGCTCATGGTTGAAGGCTATTAGATGACCTGTAATTGTTGATATCTTTGTCCTCAGGTCTAGGAATAATTGTATCATTGTTAATCATACCACATCTCCTAATTATTATATGGTATGAGTTTTGCTCATTATGGAAGGCTGTTGAACGACCTGTAGTTGTTTATTTCTTTGTCCTATGGTCTAGGACTAATTGATTCATTGTTAATCATACCACATCTCCTAATTATTATATTGTAAGCGTTTTGCTCATTGTGGAAGGCTGTTAGACGACCTGTAATTGTTTATATCTTTGTCCTATGGTCTAGGAATAATTGTATCATTGTTAATCATGCCACAACTCCTAATTATTAAATGGTATGGATTTTGATCATTGTTGAAGGCTGTTGAACGACCTGTAATTGTTTATATCTTTGTCCTATGGTCTAGGAATAATTGTATCATTGTTAATCATACCACAACTCCTTATTATTATATGGTATGAGTTTTGCTCATTGTGGAAGGCTGTTGAACGACCTGTAATTGTTTATATCTTTGTCCTAAGGTCTAGGAATAATTGTATCATTGTTAATCATACCACATCTTCTAATTATTATATGGTATGGATTTTGATCATTGTTGAAGGCTGTAGGACAACTTGTCATTGTTTATATCTTTGTCTTTTGGTCTAGGAATAATTGTATCATTGTTAATCATACCACATCTTCTAATTATTATATGGTATGGGTTTTGCTCATTGTTGAAGGCTGTTGGACGACCTGTAATTGTTTATATCTTTGTTTTATGGTCTAGGAATAATTGTATAATTGTTAATCATACTTCATCTCCTAATTATTATATGGTATGGGTTTTGCTCATTGTTGAAGGCTATTAGACGACCTGTAATTGTTTATATCTTTGTCCTATGGTCTAGGAATAATTGTATCATTGTTAATCATACCACATCTCCTAATTATTATATGGTATGAGTTTTGCTCATTGTGGAAGGCTATTGAACGATCTGTAATTGTTTATTTCTTTGTCCTATGGTCTAGGATTAATTGCTTCATTGTTAATCAGTTAATCATACCACATCTCCTAATTATTATATGGTTTGAGTTTTGGTTATTGTGGAAGGCTGTTGAACGACCTGTAATTGTTTATATCTTTTTCCTATGGTCTAGGATTAATAGCTTCATTGTTAATCATACCACAACTCCTTATTTTGAGATAGTTTCAAGATTTGGGTTTTATAAAAAGGTCGGCATTTAAGAAACACATAAAAAATATCAAGTAACAGTTTCTTAAAACATCATCAATAATCAACTAGACCAGTCACATTAAATTCAATCATTTTTTTTTATTCTGTATGTGCCTGTCCACAGCCAGGACCTATAACGTAGTGGCTGTAGTTAGAAGCTGTGTACCATATTTGTGTTTCCTTTATTGTTGTAGAAGCTGTTCGTTTTTTCTTTTGAAATGTTTCACATTTTATCATACCAAGGCTTTTTATAGATGATTATATGGTATGGGTTTTGCTCATTGTTGAAGGCTGTTGGACAAATTGTAATTGTTGATATCATTATTCTTTAGTCTAGGGATACGTGTATCATTGTTAATCATCACATGAACTTTCATGAACATTTTCTTTATACAATGAATTTGAATAATTTCAAACTATTGGGTAACAGAAAGAAGTTGCACAGCATAAACAACAAGAATGTGTCCTAAGTACACGAATGCCCATTCCGCATTATAATGTTCTATGTTCAGTGGACCGTCAACTGGGAGTAATCTCTAATTTGACATTAAAATTAGAAAGATCATATCATAAGGAACACGTGTACTAAGTTTCAAGTTGATTGGACTTCAAGTTTATCAAAAACTTAAACTTGAAGCAGGACAGACGGACCAACGGACGGAAGATCAGACGAACAGACGGACCCACAGATCAAAAAACATAATGCCCATTAAAAAGGGGCATAAAAATTGCTAACATTCTACAAATCAACATTTTCAAGCTGTTCATCAAATATAAAATCATTCCCTTCCATAGAAGCCAAGATTGATTGATTGATTGTTGGTTGCTTAACGTCCAGTGGCAAATATTTCATGCATATTCAGGACGAGAACAAGTTCACAATAAATACAATAGTTAGGTTGTTGTAATAGAGGCCATCTAGGATGATGGTCGGGGAAATTTGGACTGCCACTGGAAAATGAGGGTATATTGGATAGGGACAGAAATTTTGCCTTGCAACAGGCCACCTACGGACCCCTCAAAGAGTTGTTGCAAGGGTTCTTAACATGCAAAGATCGTGGCACTCTCTTTACATGAGGCATCGGATTTAACGTCCCCCTTATGACCGGATGTGACTGTGAACTTGATACATCCCGCACAGCCAAACGGACGCCCCACTTCAGCAAGCGTTTTACTGCCGGTCGGGAGAAGACCAAGTGACCATATTTCACCCTTGGGGATAGAAGCCAAGAAAAAGAAATTTTCATTGTACAATAAGTGTTGCATAATTTCAAACTATCAACCAATAGGAAGTGGATGTATTACAGATGTGAAAACAGGAAGTGGCTGTATGGCAGATGTGAAAACAGGAAGTGGCTGTATGGCAGATGTGAAAACAGGAAGTGGCTGTATGGCAGATGTGAAAACAGGAAGTGACTGTATGGCAGATGTGAAAAAAAGGAAGTGGCTGTAAGGCAGATGTAAAAACAGGAAGTGGCTGTATGGCATATGTGAAAACTACTTACTCTGACTCTGTATTGATTTACCTCATTTTGGAGAAGCAGCAAATATTAATTTTCAAGTTTTTGGTTGAACTGTCCAGGGTTCAAACCCACCACCTCCCACACTAAAGGTGAACACAATACCACAACACCGTGAAGATCATCGAGACAGTCTTCATGGATTGATTTGTTTTGTTCTCTTAAAAAAACATATATTACACAATACATACTAATAAATAAATACTGATGAATGTACTTCTGAGGTCAGCCTAATTTATAAGTAACGTTCTGTCGTCATCTAAAGCATCTGTGAAAAATAACTATAAATCATATTTACTTGTTTAAGCCCAATATATATGTAAAATTGAAGTATGACTAAAAAATACTTCATTCGTACTTGTTATGAATGTTTCTTATAAACATATCAATGTGTGTGTGTTATCTCCCTGTTTCAATAAAATAAACTTACAGTTATAAGTTATATGGTTCGCTATTGACCCCCTACGGATCCATAGAGGGTTAGTAAAATCCATAGGGGCTGAGGCGGAAGGGGGTAAGTAGTGAACCATATATACGATATAACAAGTTTATCGCACATGGGACTTTTCCTGCTGCGTTTTGTATAAAAATAAACAATGAAATACAACAACATCAATAGATGAGGTCACCATTAAAAATAGACAGACGTCATGAACCCATATGAAATTTATTAACCCCATACAGATCCATAGGGGGTCACCATGTGACGGCGTTAAACCAATCACAACGTCATAATTTACCTGTGGTGCGATAAAAAGGTATAATGTGCAATTATTTCCTTTAAGTTAAAATGAATAAATCCTATATTTAATGGCCCGCTTCATCAAAATGAAGACCTTATCATATGAGGTTATTTTTTAATCGTTGACTATATATTGACCTGTGCACATCTCAATTCTTGCTTTGTTGGGTTGCTCATTGATATTTATCTCACTTTATTTTTTTATAGCACAAGTTCAATGCTTATATTTGAAGACAAATAACATTGTAATGATGTTATCACATTCGTTGTGTCTTGTTTACTATAAAAACATTGGTGGTATTTTGAATGTAAAAACTATATGTTGATTATCTCCCCTTATAGAGTTTGAATATTTTACATTATCTCCCCTTATAGTTTGAACATTTTATTTTATCTCTCTTTTTAAAGTTTGGACATTTTACATTATCTCCCCTGATAGAGTTTATTTTACATTATCTCCCCTTATAGAGTTTGAATATTTTACATTATCTCCCCTTATAGAGTTTGAACATTTTACATTATCTCCCCTTATAGAGTTTGAACATTTAACCTTATCTCCCCGTATAGAGTTTGAATATTTTACATTATCTCCCCTTAAAGAGTTTAAATATTTTACATTATCTCCCCTTATAGAGTTTGAATATTTTACATTATCTCCCCTTATAGAGTTTAAATATTTTACATTATCTCCCCTTATATTAAACATTTTACCTTATCTCCCCTTATAGAGTTTGAACATTTAACATTATCTCCCCTTACAGAGTTTGAATATTTTACATTATCTCCCCCTATAGAGTTTGAACATTTTACATTATCTCCCCTTACCGTGCTTATAGAGTTTGAACATTTTTCATTATCTCCCCTTATAGAGTTTGAACATTTCACATTATCTTCCCCTATAGAGTTTGAACATTTTACATTTGAATTCAATAGTAAATGATCCTATATAGTTCACATATATAATGTACATTTACCTATAATAACAACTTGTTGTGGACAAGGATCACGTTGACTATAATAACAACTTGACTGGACAAGGATCTAATAAATACAAATAATAGATGTTCAAACTAAAAATATGGCTAAAAAATAAAAAGAAAAACAACAGTACACAAAACACAAAATTAACAGTTAAAGACTGAGCAACAGGAAACCCACCAACACTCAACAGTTTGGGGTTATCTCGGGTGCTCCACATGTGGCACTTGTGTTGCTAATTAATAAGTACACACTCAGCGATAGTTCTAATTTAAAGATAGTTTGCAATGGTTGAATACAATGTTGACCTCTTTCATTGAATGGTTGCTGTCTCATTGACATTAAACATCCAATCTGTCATTCCTACACCACAAGTGACTTCTTAAAAACTCTTA
This sequence comes from Mytilus edulis, assembly GCF_963676685.1. NCBI lineage: Eukaryota > Metazoa > Mollusca > Bivalvia > Mytilida > Mytilidae > Mytilus > Mytilus edulis. The sequence goes on along the minus strand of NC_092355.1, from coordinate 65,341,004 downwards.
CTCTTTAAGCAACTCACATTGTAATGATTGTAATGTTTTGTTTAGTTTTCACTAACAAATGCACTTCATTTTGTTAAATTATATCATGTTATTTCTTGTTTCCAATTTATTTAACAAAAGTAGATGAGTGCAAAAAGTTAATCCTGTTTAAAAAGAATTAAAAAAAAGAACTGGTGTAATGCTACTTAGAATGAACCAGCTAGCTCTTGATTATCTCCCCTTTAAGAATTTTAACATTTACAATTGAAATATATTTCTGAATTTCATTCGATAAAACAAATAACTTAACGATCCAATACAATTTGACTATAATATTCACTTACCTTTACTAAGTAATAAATTGACTGGACTTGAATCAAATAAAACGAACAGTAGATCTTTAAACTGAAAATATAAAATAGCTCAATTTCAGTTCTTCACATTTATATAAATATCGGTTGAACCATTTCTGAATATGTATACTTGTGACAAGTAACTTGTCATGAATGAAAAAAAGAAGAGTTTTAACCTACCATAGTACCATAAATAGCTCAGTGTAAGAGTTTTAGGACAAATTCATAATAGCATGAAGGCCTGTTATTAGCAAGGATGTCTAACGGGAGTTATTTTTGTGTCACGTCACTGTATTATTAGACAGGCTCTGTCTAATGGGAGTTATTTTTTGTGTCATGTCACTTTAACTGGTATTATGGTACGAATACGGATTTTTGTCATACATGTAGCTAATCCGCTTCAAAAATAAATAATTTAGACAAGTGATTTGGAAATGGAATATGACGCTTTTAATGCAATTAATGCAATAAACATGATAAATGGATGGAACATGAACTAAAGGCAATATTCATCACGTTCTAATGAAGTTATAAACTTATTTTGCTGATAGTCAGAATGTTTTCATGTATGCTCTCGAGCAACAAGTATTGGAAGTGAATGAAAATACTTCATACAAAGTTGTTTGTTTGAAATATACTTGAAGCGTACAACCAATCTATAAAGTCAATGTAACGATAGTGTCCGACCGTACATGTACGGTCTGATTTATATTAAGAAGTTGGCCAAGTTTATTAGATACAAATGCATATAACAGATCAATATAACTTAACTGTCAAATTAGTATAAAAAAGTTTTAATTGAAATAATAAACAGCTGCGCCATGAGCGCATGATACGCCCGACGTCTTATGTGGAAGTCTTATGCAATAAGGCTTAAATTAAAATATTGTTTGTTTGCAGTTTACCGACCGACCCTTGAAAATCCTCCCGGCTGTGAAAATTTTATTGCTTTAAATTTGAAGAAATTTTTTTTAATACTTCTATTGACGCGATCCGGAACTTTGGGTCCTTTCCGGAAATGATTTAAAGTCTGGGTCAATTACGCATTTCAAGTTCGGTTTTTCTTAGCTTCCCATCAAGCGTTCATGTGACCATTTAATGATAAAGCACATGGAAATTGTTTACAGGTATCCATGAAGTAACGGAGGAGTACTTTACGCTGTCGTCTCGTGTCAATTTTAAGACAAATAACAAACAAAAAAGTTTATTAGTATACTGTTTATACAGATTCAGGCACATGTAATGATGTGTGATGATATCATTGACGATGATGCAGCGGATATTCATATAACTGACACGATAACCATTCTGTCTCAAACAAATCGGGTACAGAATCTGTGGAGCCTGACTTTATGGAACCAATTTCAGTGGTTAAATAATTCGACAGCAGCTTGAAGTATGGCATATTTTCTACAAATCGTTGTGAAGACGACAAAGACGAAAACACTCCTCCTTGACTTAAATCTTCATGGATATCTGTAAACACGCCTGTACGGAGAAATGGGCTCATTTGAAATGTTAATGGATATAGATCATGCCAAATCAATAAGAAGCAACCCTAACTACACAAAGATGTAGAGAAAATGAATGGTTAGCTTGAAAAATAAATATACTCTCTCTATATTAAATCTATCTTCGATTGCAATGAGTATGCTCCTTTAGGATAAGGGGGGCTGCCCCACTCATTGCAATTACTCTCTTTCTTACAATATTAAATATACCCAAACTGTGTGGCCTGTGTGAATTCAATTAAAACATGTCCTTAGGAGCTATGCTGCCAATTTTTTTTATGCATTAAAAACATTTCAGTACAGACCATTTACTTTTAATGGGGTGCTATGGATTTCACCCCAAACTTTAGATTTCTTTGGTTTTCATTAAAGCCTGGCAAAAATATAACCTTATCACATAATTAAATATTGTTAGAAATATGAAAACAGTCGAATGTCTTAATACTTTTTTTTCAAGTTGCCTTTTTTTCAATTGAGGAAGATTCAATGGTTATTTTTTTTTTATTAAAAATACACTCTTTAATACATTGTCTTATAAATCTTTAATATCTACATTTTTCCGATGAAAATACTCTACTCATGAAAACATTCTAGTCAAGAAGCAAACATGTCTGAATATATTTCTTTAAAACAGTTCTAGTCATAATGACATTCCTTGTTTATAAGTGTTCCAGTATTTAATAATTATACCATATTTTATGTCATAAATTGGATAATGACACAAGTTTCAATTTTGGTTAAAAAGTTTTTTATCTGAAAATACCTGTTCATTTGATGTTGGTTTTCAGCATGTCCAGTGTTTGTTGTTTTAAAATGTTTTTTTCTTCTTCACAAGAAACTTGGTTTAATGTAACTGCTTGTTTAAACTGTATTTTGGCTGATAAAATAAAATATTTTTCCTACCTACCGACCCTTCAGTCTGAAGGTACAGTCGGAAAACTGCAAACAAACATATTTTTAAGGTTGGCCTAATCATGAATAGTTTATGAGAAAGTTTTAAGCAATAACCATATATTGTTTAAGAGACACGGCGGGACATGTGAAACCCCCCACCCTGTTTTGTTTTACAAAAACTAAATATTACCAAAATAAAATTTTGAATCAAAACCAAAAAGTATACAGATCTTTATATTAATATATCAAAAAAGTGTGTAAAGTTTAAAGCAATAATCATTTATAACTTATTTTTGAGATACGGCGCGACATGTAAAAAACCCTCCCCTGTTTTACAAAATACTCAATAACTCAAAAATAAAATTTTGAATAATCACCAAAAAGTATACAGATCTTTAGGTTAATAGAACAAAGAAGTGTGTAAAGTTTTAAGCAATAATCATAAATCGTTTTTGAGATATGGCACAACATGTAAAAAAAAACCCTCCCCCTTTTTTACAAAATACTAATAACTCAAAAATGAAATTTTGAATCATCACCAAAAAGTATACAGATATTGAGATTAATATAACAAAGACATGTGTAAAGTTTTAAGCAATAATCATAAATAGTTTATGAGATATGGCACGACATGTAAAAAAAACCCTCCCCCTTTTTTACAAAATACTTAATAACTCAAAAATGAAATTTTGAATCATCACCAAAAAGTATACAGATATTGAGATTAATATAACTAAGAAGTGTTTAAAGTTTTAAGTCATAATCAAGAATGGTTTTTGAGATACAGTGCGACATGTGAAAAAAACACACCCCTGTTTTAGTTATAAAGTGCCGTAACTCAAAAAGTTTAAATCTTATTTTCACCAAAAAGTATACAGATCATTTGACCATCATAAGAAACAACTATATTAAGTTTCATGAAATTTGGATAAGTCGTTCTCAAGTTACGGTGCGACATGTTTACGCCGGACAGACGGACGGCGGACGGACACCGGACATTTGTATACCATAATACGTCCCGTCAAAATTTTAACGGGCGTATAAAAACTTTATATATATTTTTTATTCAATTATTTAAAAAAATGACGCTAATTAAATCTGTTAATCTCTTGTATTTAGCATGTCGATCAGTACTACATTAATCATGTTAATTGAATTATGATCACTGAAGTTGAAGATATTGGAAATAAACATAATGCTGGAGGACAATTGTTTTAGAATATTTAGCAACTTTACAATAAAACTCAAATGCAAATGTAAAAAATAAAATGTTACTTGTGGTAGCAAGTGTCACCTTGGGCGAGAGTACCAAAATAGGATTCAGATATACAATTAAACAGTGATTACTTATGAAGATAAATAAATTTTAAAAAAATATACAGAATTTCTTGTTTTGATGTCTGTTAATGTTATGGATTAGATCCTCTTTTTTTTTATTACAAACATATAATTCTTTAAAACTTGGTTGATTTTAATTAAATGACTAGCCTCGACTTTAAAAAAGTAAGAAGGAAATCCATTGAATAAATAATTCACATGTTTAAATGAATCCAACCATAAGATTGATGTCCATTCAAGTCGTTAAAGTCCCCATTCAGGCCTGAGTTGTGGCTTCAGAAATATTATTTTTTTAATTTTTTTTAATTTGAAGTTTATTGAAAAGTGAAAAATATAAATAAAACTACCAACTTTGTAATTTCTGGTCCGTCCAAGTTTACGTAACATTACGTTGTAAACGAGTGATGATTAAACATAATTTATTCAATGAAAATTCGAAAATCTTATTTCATGTAGGAGAAAATTTTATTTGAGACAATTATTTTAAAAATATGAGGGAAAAAAATTGAAAAAAATACTTTAAAACATGAGTAAACTATTTCTAATTTTATCTACATGTATGAAAAATATTTCAAAGGACAAGGTATGATAAGGGGCATTTTTTGCCCCCTCTTCAAATGACTTCATATTCAATCCATCATTAGTCTATGCATAGTGATTTTAAAAAATGTGGAACATTTTGTGTTTATGTGATTATTTGGTTGCCTAGCAACGGCTTTTATAACACGAACTATAATATCCAAATTTATTGCAATTGCCCTAGGAAACGACTACTGAATCTATTAAAATGAATGCTAATGTGTTAACAAACACTTGAATATTTATTATTGTTGTGTCTTTCATTTTTAAAAGTTCTTAATAGCAACCTAACAACCACAATGTTGCCTAGTGACCACACACAAGTACTTTCTTATCCAATGATATCCACACAAAAAATGAAAAATTCAAATATCATCATACAACTCATATTAAGTCGACTCCTATATTAATATATTTAGTAACAATGTTTGCATGAAAAAACAATTTGATTTTTTATAGATCTATATAATCCGTCAAATCAACCCGAGTTTTCCTTAGCAACGCATAGTTAGTTTTAAGCAAACAGTTGAAGAACATTTAAAACTGTTTAGTATCACTGAGTGTAACTTTTAAGCTTGAAACGTGGAACTAAAAGATATTTATGAGTACCTATGGTGCCGATGTGCAATTCTAATATAATTCTGAATTCAGTGTTTCCATGGTTACACAGGAGCGTATCCATGATATAATATCTTGCTTAGCAACCATGGCAAATTAGATAAAATAATTTTTATGCATATCTAAGTATGTATTTTCATATAAAAGAGAGACAGCAGATACATATTTTTTTTAGTTTTGCATACTGTATAATAATCTAATATTATTTGCTGCTAACAACAGCCTTATGACATGTACCCCTCCCCTCGTTTTCACAATGTTCATTTTTTTCTCTATTGTTATTTTCAAAACAAAATCAATTGTGCATGATCTGATGAATAGACATAATGAATGTTATTTATGACTATAGGTTTCAATTAATTTCCGTATTTTTTTTCTTCACCCAAAGATTGAATAATTTAACTTAAATAAATGGAGAATGTGTCCATTGACATAGGGACTCAATTGATTCCCCCGCTAATATATAAAGTTATACAGAGACATATCTCAAGAACTTTAAAAGTGACGCTACTAAAATTTGAACTTAAACTGAGTTTAGTGGCAATAATCATAGTATATGCATTTCATAACATTGATTTGAGACAAACTCAGGTTAGAGATTGGAAACAAAATATCAGCATTTTTTTCATTTGTAAAGGAGCATATCCCTAGAACAGAAAAAATAAATCACCAAAATTCATACTGGGTCTGTGTTTTGTGCTAATAAGCATTGTTTTATAAGTTTCCTAACATTTGGTTGAAGCAAATTAAAGTTAGAGAACAGAAACGAACAATTCAGCAATTTTGCTTTAGTGCAGGGACATAACTCTTGAACTGGAAAAGTGGCACCATCAACATTCAAACTCTATCTGTGTTTTGTGGTAATGAACAGTGTGTATAAGTTTTATATCATTTGCCATGTGTTTTGTGTAGATAAGCATTGTGTATAAGTTTCTTAACATTTGGTTGAGGCAAACTGAAGTTAGAGATCGGAAACCAATTTTGGAACGTACAGACGGACGGACCTACAATTTATGTATGTACGTATTTATAGACAGACAAGGGAACAACTTAATGCTTGCTCCGGTACTGAGAGGACGTCTTTACTACATACGTGGAGCACAAAAAAATAGTTGAGGATTATAAGAGTAGAAATTATTGATGTGTAAACTTGGCTGCTGACTTTCAAAATTTACATAAACGTCCATTTTTTTTAAAACCTTTTAGTTGTAAAATAAATTTTATGCAGTAAAGAGTAGTACCATTCAATTTCATATTATTATTTACAACATTGAGTAAATTGGTGCATATTGTACACTGTGATTGTTAAATTGATGTACATATTGATATTTTTCAACTGGGGCCGAGAGGATAGAAGGCGATGACTTTGGGTTCTTTTACAATTTTATTTTTAATCTAAGACAAAAGATGAATATATCATGAAAAAATAGAATAATAACATATCTATCTTTGGGCAATCCAGAAAATGATAGGAGTCTAGTGGTTTTAGTCATTTTGTTCAATGCATTTATTATAAATAAGAAGATGTGGTATGGTTGACATCTCTCCACTCAAAAGACCTAAATGACACAGAAATTAACAACCTTACGGCTTTCAACATGAGCAAAGCCCATACCATCAGTTATAAAAAGCCCCGAAATAACAATGTCAAACGATTCAAACGAGATAACCAACGGCCTAATCTATGCAGACAAAAATTAACAAAAAAAAAAACAAATATGTAACACATAAGCAAACGATAACCACTAAATAACAGGAGTCAGTTTCACAAAAAAAACTTACGACTAAGAATGATTGTAAGTATACTGAATTGTGCATGGCTCACGATCAATCTTACTCGTAAGTGTTTTTTAGTGAAACTGACTCCATGCTTCTGACTTGATAATATATGATAAACAGAATAATACATGGCAAAATCCGTATCACCACTGAGGGGGGATAGGACCTTTATCGGGACTCCGGGATCGCGTGTTTTTAAGCTCGGGATTTCGGGATTGACACTTTCGGGATTCAGGAATTCTTTTTTCTGATTTCGGGACGTCGGGATTTACTTTATTTAAATTCGGGACCTCGGGATTTCGTGTTTTTAAGCCGGGGTTTCGGGATCAGGACCCTTCCTATCCCCCCTCACCACTCGACCAATATCAGCCCTCGGGACCTTCGGCCCTCGGGACTGATATTGGTTTCTCGTTGTGATGCAGCATGCGATACGGATTTTGCCATGTATTATTCTATATATATTTTAGGTATATTGGGCACTGATATTGGGGTCAAAAGTCATTTTGTGATCGTAAGCGGCTGACATGAACAGAACAAGTTACGAGGAAAAAAGTGTTTTAAAATTAAATATATTTATAAAATAAAGTATTGTTGGTGTTATATCTTAATTGGAATATCTGTGTTCTCACAATACCTTGGTATATCTTTGAGTAGGTTTTTACCAAAATCGTAAGTTTTACACTTTCTTTCACAGGAAGCATATTTTGGTCAGGGGCGCGAAACGGGTGCGCATAATATACAACTCGTTTCAGGAGTTGTTTCTCCGGAAAATCTTAAGTCAGATAAGTTTTTTTTTCGCGCGGATGCCGGAACCAATCACATTCAGTTTTAAATCCGGTTTCTTAACTGGAAGAAGAAGAGGTTGCAGCAAGAAACATCTACTAAATATCTTGGCTTAACAATACAAACTGATTTGAAATTTAACAAACACATAATGATAACATCACAGCAAATGCAACTAACTTGACAACTGAATTTTATCAAAAGAAACCTTAAAGTCAGCTCGCAGTCAGTTAAAGAAAAGGCCTATATCTCACTTGTGAGACCAAAGCTAGAGTATGGTAGCTGCATCTGGGACCCACACACAAAATTTCAAAAATCACAAATAGAAATGGTCCAAAGACGTGCAGCCAGGTATATATGTAATCGATATCATAACACCAGCTCTGTGACAAACATGCTTAACCATCTTAACTGGCCAACACTTGAACTAAGAAGAATAAGGCTTATATTTTTCTTTAAAATTATACACCACCAAGTAGCAATATACCCCACGAACCTGTTAATACCATCAGACACTCACAGTCACTCATTCAGGCACATACAGGCAAAAAAAGACTAATATAAATTTTCATTCTATCCTAGGACAATCGTCCAATGGAACCTTTTACCAGTTACTGCTGTCCAATGTACCACAGTTGAATAATTCAGAGAACAGATTCCTATATCTGTTCTCAACCAATACTACACCATGTAATGTAACACCTTGTAAATAGTTTTATCTTGTATGTACAGTGATCATGAAAATCAAAAACAAGTTATTATTTCTTTTTTTAATTTTTTGATGTAAATATAAAATTGTAAATTTTACCCACGCATGCACGGCATATATTCATCTATATTATGATGGAGTGCGGAAACTAAAACGGAAGAGAAGAAGTTGCAGTGGCGGACCCAGGCATGAGGGGACGTCTAGAGCGTACAATCTCTCCCCTTTTGATCGAAAAAAAAAATTCTCATGCTACTCACGATTTATATGATGCTTAGGGTTACACGCAAACTTTGAAAGGAAATAAACATGATAAATCAATAATCTGTGTCTAGTTCACCTGACTGGATCAGTTTTAAATGTTAGAGTCATTGATACCTGTGCGTGTACAATCAATAAGGACGTTATGCTTACTTCTTTGTTAGATGGACCTTTAAATAGATTTATCTTTGTTAGCTTCCTATTGAAAGAATACTTATAGCTATTACAAATCATTTTACGGGACGGTAACCAAAGACGATTGAAAAACCTGTTAGACTAGTTTATAAATAAATTTCTTTAAAGGAATTAATATGCGCAATTTACACCAAAAGATTGTATTAAGATTAGTCCATCTTTTCTATTTGGTTTACTATTAATTGAGTAAAATAACTTTAAGTTAGTAAAATAATTACTTGAAACGTTGTCCTACTGGCAAATTAGTCTTGGCAATAGTCTTTGGTCCTATTACATATTTATTTTTGTATACCAAGGAAACAGATATGGGACAAGTACAAGGAAGTATTCACTTACGACCAGATTTAAACAGGGGCGGATCCAGCCATTTTAAAAGGACAAAGGGAGGGGGTCCAACTATATGTCCCCATTCAAATGCATTGATCGTCCAAAAAAGAAGAGGGGTTCCAACCCCCGGAACCCTCCCCTGGATCCGCTGAGCATTACAAGGAAGTATGGCCTGTACGACCAGATACATGTAGCAATGTTTAATTACTTAAAGAAAGTTGATCAAAAAGTAGGCTAACGTGTTACAAGTGCCATATACCAATACAATAATTTTTTATAATTTCCGAATGAGGTCCCCAAAGGGAAGGCCTATATGTGTAACATATGATACCTTTCACCATGCAGTGGCTGATCCAGGACTTTCAACAATGGACGGGGGCCAGAGGGGCACATAAAAAAAAACAGGGAACCCGACAGTTATAAGCCTGAGAAATGCACATAAAACCCAATGTTCGGCCATAGGGTGCCTCCTTGGTACGCCCCATTTTTATTAATCAGTACAATCAGAGCCTATGATATTCTTGTAAAAAGTTTAAATCGTGTATTAACACACAAATGTAGATTATAAGATACTTAAATTACTGTCTAAATAATCAATACATATATTATCAGAAATAATTAAAATTACCTTTAAAAAACAATTGTTCACTTGGTTAAAATGAATTTCCACTTTCGTTTCATATGTAAACACACAGACATAATCGACTGTCGACAAGTCCTTTTTACATACGGGTATCTAGAATGTAATACAATACCATTCAATGCAATACAATAAACAAATATATATTTATTTGAACCACTTAAAAATGCCGTTAAGTGATTATAATTGAACATACATGCACCAGATGATATTACAATATTTCATTCATAAAGAAAAGGAGATTATATATTTTAGCAGAGACATATATATGTCTCTGATTTTAGCAAGTCCCATAGCCATTAATTTCAAAAAAGGGGGGATTCTGCGGTAACCGATGAAAAACATGCATTCTGACAATTTATTGCACATAATACTGAGTCAAAACTATGAACATCTCAAGGGTTGACAATGTTGACTGGGGCATGGAAATATGGTCACCTGGACTTCTCCCGTTCCGGGTCCTATAGCCATTCTTCCCCATGCCAATTTTCCGGGGGGGGGGGGGGGGAACTGGATTGATCCAATCCCCCCCCCCGGAAAAATTGGCATGATCCAACTTTCCCCCCTCAGCGTGTTGGGGAGAAAACCAGGATTAGCCCAAATTTTCCTCCCAATAGCACGGGAAGCTAATTTTTCCCCCTTGTAATATAACGTCGGCGACGTCAGACTGGTTGTTCTTTAATAACGAAATAACTACGAACGATTTTTTTTTATGTATGAGACAATGCTACAGTTCATATACAAAAAAGCACGCAGAGACAGACATTAACTACGAAAACATGTCTATTTAGTATAGTTATGAAACGATAGTTTTTCAACCGGAGATAGATAAGAATATTATTTTTGAAGCTTTACTTGCATCATTGAAATACAAGTTAACTCGTCATACTAGCCTGTTGTCAGAAAAACTAAACCTGCAACGTGAATTGTTGTGGCGAAACATATTATAAATGTTCCTTGGGTGATAATGAACCCCAACGAAAACTGTTTGGCATTTCAAAGCATGAGGGTACTAGTATGGAGTATACACCTATATGTAGTAATTTTTAGGTCAAAAGAATGCATGTAAATGTCAGCATGTTGAAGATTCGGACGATCAGACAATCAACACAATAAAAGCAATTACTGACGGTTAAAAATTTAGACGGACTGATGGACAAGTAAGCACAGTATGGTAGAAATATAGATCGGCTGGTAGGGTAGACATGTAGACAGATTGATGGACACATATACGGACTGGTGGACATGTTGTCAGACTGTTGGAAATGTACACTGACTGGTAAACATGAAGATAGACTATTGAACACGGAGAAGAACTGGTGGACATGTAGACAGAATATATAGTTGAAGAAAGACTAATGGATACATAGACAGACCGTTGAAGATGTAGACGGACTAGTGGACATAGACAGACTGGTAACCATGTAGACAGACTTGTGAACACATAGCCAGACTGTGGAGAATGTAGATAAACTAGGGGACTATTAGAAAGACTGGTGAAAATAAAGACAGACTAGTGGACACATAGACAGACTGACGAACAATTGATTAATTTAAATGTAAATTGACATTTAAATATTTGTCAGCATAAAAATCTAATTCTAACTCTGTTGGATTTAATTTTCAGACTATATGAAAATAATGAAATCTATCATATGGGGGAAAGATTGGCATGGGGGAAAAGTGACTATTATGTATACGTATTGCCAAATTTCCGCGGGGGAAGAACTGCAATGATCCAAAATTTTACCAAGGGAAAAAATGGCTCATGCCAGGTTTTTCCCCGGGGGAAAACTGGCATGGGAGAAGAATGGCTATATAACACCGGCAGAAACTGTAACCCGTGATGAAGGGAGGCGTCCGTTTGGCTGTGCGGAGATGTATAAATACCTTGCCACATCCGGTCAGAATCGATGCTTCGTGAAGAGAAAGTAGGTTGGCCCTTGTGAAATAACACTTCAAGTACTAAGTGACTTCTTAAGGGGTTCAAGTTTCCCGCCCTTCATTCCGACCCCTCCCTATTTGGGAATGGTTTCTCGTTCTAAATATGTATGAAATAATTGTCACTGGACGTTAAGCAACAACTAATTGATACATCATAACTGAAAATAATTAACATATTTCCAAAAATATTTTTTACCGATGTGCATCTCACGTGGGTGGCTCTTAAACTTGTTTGTAAGATGTCTATGTAATTTATTCGTTTAAAACTTATAAATTAGTCTAACAGGGTTTTAAGTCGTCTTTGGTTCACGTGCAATAAATTGTGACTGTGGAATGATTTCTGTAAAAAAAAGTTTGCATTAATCTTACGAACTGTAATTGTTAAACAGTGCCAAACATTTACATGCGTGGGGTTCAAATAACATTATTTGTTATGTTTATTTATTACAGAAATGCACATTTATACATCGAAGGGTTGAATGCATAATATGAACAATCAGTAAGATACACAATGCAAAAAAAGTATGAATTTCATGAAACAAGAATCTTGCCTGGTAGGTTATCTAACCGGTTGTATATAACAACTCATCCCAACTGAACTGTTTACGACCGGACATTTTTCTGACCGTCATCAGTCAGACAGGGTATTAGAAATCGTCAAAAAGAGACTAGGCCGAAAATTTCAGGTTTTTTGTACAATTTATGATTTTTACTGTAAAACTCATTTATTTTTCGTAGGCTCGTACACCACTCTTTTTCTAAAATCAATTAATTGTTATTTGTTACTTAATTTATCTTGAAAACACTGTTAACATTACCCGACCTTTTGGATTATTGGTGCTCTCAGTGGCAGATATCAAATTTTCAGAAAGAGATATATAGAAATCGTCGAATCATGCAACACTTTTGACTTTTATTGTATATTCATAGTTATAAGTGATTTTAAGTGGGTCGAATAATCTGAGTAGTTAGGGTCCTGATTTGTGTAGCATGGGTCCATTGATCTGAGTAGTTAGGGTCCTGATTTGTGTAGCATGGGTCCATTGATCTGAGTAGTTAGAGTCTTGAATTGTGTAGCATGTGTCCAATGATTTAAGCAGTTAGGGTCCTGAATTGTGTAGAATGGGTCCATTGATCTGAGTAGTAAGGGTCCTGAATTGTGTAGCATGGGTCCATTGATCTGAGTAGTTAGGGTCCTGAATTGTGTAGCATGGGTCCATTGATCTGAGTAGTAAGGGTCCTGAATTGTGTAGCATGGGTCCATTGATCTGAGTAGTAAGGGTCCTGAATTGTGTAGCATGTGTCCAATGATTTGAGTATTTAGGGTCCTGAATTGTGTAGCATTGGTCCATTGGTCTGAGTAGTTAGGGTCCTGAATTGTGTAGCATGTGTCCATTGATCTGAGTATTTAGGGTCCTGAATTGTGTAGAATGGGTCCATTGATCTGAGTATTTAGGGTCCTGAATTGTGTAGCATGGGTCCATTGATTTGAGTATTTAGGGTCCTGAATTGTGTAGCATGGGTCCATTGATCTGAGTAGTTAGGGTCCTGAATTGTGTAGCATGTGTCCAATGATTTAAGTAGTTAGGGTCCTGAGTTATGTAGCATGGGTCCATTGATCTGAGTAGTAAGGGTCCTGAATTGTGTAGCATGTGTCCATTGATTTGAGTATTTAGGGTCCTGAATGGTGTAGCATGGGTCCATTGATCTGAGTAGTTAGAGTCCTGAATTGTATAGTATGGGTCCGTTGATCTGAGTAGTTAGGGTCCTGAAATGTGTAGCATGTGTTCATTGATCTGAGTAGTTACATGTAGGGTCCTGAATTGTGTAGCATGGGTTCATTGATCTGAGTAGTTAGGGTCCTGAATTGTGTAGCATGTGTCCAATGATGTAAGTAGTTAGGGTCCTAAATTATGTAGCATGGGTCCATTGATCTGAGTAGTAAGGGTCCTGAATTGTGTAGCATGTGTCCAATGATTTGAGTATTTAGGGTCCTGAATTGTGTAGCATGGGTCCATTGATCTGAGTAGTTAGAGTCCTGGATTGTATAGTATGGGTCCGTTGATCTGAGTAGTGAGGGTCCTGAAATGTGTAGCATGTGTCCATTGATCTGAGTAGTTAGGGTCCTGAATTGTGTAGCATGGGCCAAATGATCTGAGTAGTTAGGGTCTTGAGTTGTGTAGCATGGACCCAATGATCTGAGTAGTTAGGGTCCTGAATTGTGTAGCATGGGCCCAATGATCTGAGTAGTTAGGGTCCTGAAATGTATAGCATGGGCCCATTGATCTGAGTAGTTAGGGTCCTGAATTGTGTAGCATGTGTCCAATGATTTGAGTAGTAAGGGTCCTGAATGGTATAGCATGGATCGAATGACCTGAGTAGTTAGGGTCCTGAATTGTGTAGCATGGGTCCAATGATCTGAGTAGTTAGGGTCCTGAATTGTATAGCATGTGTCCAATGATATGAGTAGTAAGGGTCCTGAATTGTGTAGCATGTGTCCAATGATCTGAGTAGTAAGGGTCCTGAATTGTATAGTATGGGTCAAATGATTTGAGTAGTTAGGGTCCTGAATTGTGTAGCATGGGTCCAATGATCTGAGTAGTTAGAGTCACGAGTGTGTAACATGGGTCCAATGATCTAATTAGTTAGGGTCCTGAATTTTTCTATATATAAGTAAGACTTGCAGGAAGGCATCCGATCAAATGAATATGCTCTAACGTTTAGGCACTTTATTTAACAAACTGTGCAAATGAACCATTTTAATAATTAGTCTTTAGTAATTTCAACTTTGGCATGGCATTTCTGCACACAGAAAAATTCCAAAAGCAATTGAAAACAGTGCAAGAAAGAGCACTATGTTTTGTGTATGATGTCTTGTCTAGCTTCTATGATAATTTACTATAAAAAGAGATGTAAGACAGAAGAATGAAAACAATGGCAATTGAAACTTTTCGAATTATTAATGACTTGCACTACAAACTCCTCAGAGTCTGAATTGACCAGTTTTTGTGCTCGACCAGTAAAATCGAGCACACATTTTACTCGACTAGTCTCGACATTGTCTCGACTGTACTTAACTGTACTTAAGTGTACTCGACTAGGTCTCGACTTTACTTAATTAGTCTGATTCAGTACTTGATGATCTTTGTGTAGTCTAAAATGGTCTTGACCAAGGCTCGACCTGTCTCGACCTGTCTTGACTAGTCTCGACCTATCTCGACTAGTCTCGACTCAGTCTCAACCAGTCTCGACCTGTCTCGACTAGTCTTGACCTTCAAATTTAGTTTTGACTGGTGTAAATCAGCCCATCTAACTAAATTAAATATTGATCTTACAAAATTCAAGCTTATTAGGTAGTTTGATTTATTGCTGTGAAATGAAAGAATTTAATTTTACAATATGTAAAAATAAAAATTATTATATAAAAATTCAGATAGGCATCTTTAATTTTTTTATTAACTTTTTCAAATCAACTTGGATTTTCATCAAACTATGCAGCTATCTTACATATATATCAAGCTTACTGAATCCCATTTCATTTAGTTTTTTGTTGTATTGCTGTAAAATTTAAGAATTAAAGTAATCTTGGTAAAAAAAAGCTAGGATTTGCAATTCGGACAAAATAGAGATAGTACACTTTAATTTTTTTAATAACTTTTTCAAATCAACTTGGATTTGCATCAAACTATGCAGCTATCTTACATATATATCAAGCTTACTAAATTTCCATTTCATTTAGGTTTTTGTTATATTGCTGTAAAATTTAAAAATAAAGTAATCTTGGTAAAAAAAACTGGGATTTGCAATTCGGACAAAATAGAGATAGTACGCTTTAATTTGTTTAATAACTTTTTTCAAATCAACTTGGATTTTATTGAAACTATATGTAGCTACCTTGGTGATGTATTCATCTTACTGAATCCCAGGTTGTTATAAAGTTTGTTGTATTGCTGTCAAATTTAAGAATTAATTTAATCTAGGTAATAAAAGCTAGGATTTACAGTTTTGACAAAATAGAGATGGTACACTTTAATTTTTTTCATAACTTTTTCAAATCAACTTAGATTTTCATCAAACTCTACAAATATCTGTGCAATATATTGATCTTACTGAATCATAGGTTGTTATTTTGTTTGGTGTATTTCTGTCAAATTTAAGAATTTAATTAACCTAGGTCAAAAAGCTAGGATATTAGAAATATATCTTTTCTCATAATTTGGGTAAAAGTATATATAAAATAGTTATATAATTCCTTTAATGTTTTATTCATTTTGATATACACTTTATAAATATATCAAAAAGGGATGAAACATTAGAAATTATTAAAATAGTTCTTCTGATTTGTGGTGATTTATAAAGCAATACCTTCTGCTTGGGGCAAACTTATAAAAAGATCACATCTACCAGAGAGTTTTAAATTCTAAATAACGTTTATTCAAAGTTGCAACATCCTGTTAAATCTAAATCGCAGGGCTTTTAATTCACTAGATAAGTAATACACGAGTTTAAGAAAAGTAGGGCTTTCTTTTTACCTGTAAAACTCACGTGTACTGATGTAATTAAATCATGTATAGTGCAATGTCATTAAATTTGACAAATAAATATTTTAAAACTTCATAACAACCTGGGATTTAGTAAGATCACCAAGGTAGCTATATAATTTTAATAAAATCCAAGTTGATTTGAAAAAGTTATTAAAAAACTTAAAGTGTACTATCTCTATTTTGTTCGAACTGCAAATTCTAGCTTTTTTGACCTAGATTAATTTAATTCTTAAATTTGACAGCAATACAACAAAAACCTAAATGAAATGGGATTCAGTACGCTTGGTATATATGTAAGATAGCTGCATAGTTTGATGCAAATCCAAGTTGATTTGAAAAAGTTATTAAAAAAATTAAAGTGTACTATCTCTATTTTGTCCGAATTGCAAATCCTAGCTTTTTATACCAAGATTACTTTAATTCTTAAATTTTACAGCAATACAACAAAAACCTAAATGAAATGGGATATAGTAAGCTTGATATATATGTAAGATAGCTGCATAGTTTGATGCAAATCCAAGTTGATTTGAAAAAGTTATTAAAAAAATTAAAGTGTACTATCTCTATTTTGTCCGAATTGCAAATCCTAGCTTTTTTTACCAAGATTACTTAAATTCTTAAATGTTACAGCAATACAACAAAAACCTAAATGAAATGGGATTCAGTAAGCTTGATATATATGTAAGATAGCTGCATAGTTTGATGCAAATCCAAGTTGATTTGAAAAAGTTATTAAAAAAATTAAAGTGTACTACACTACAGTCCAGGTGGACTTTGTCATTTCCACTCGCCCACGGTGGACAAACCAATGCCGTCCACTCTCTGTCCACGTCCGTTGTCCACCGTGGGCGTGGTGCCCACCCTATGTCGTGGATTTCCGTGGGCGTATTTCCCACTCTATACCGAGGACAGCCGTGGGTGTGGTGTCCACCCTATACCAAGGACAGCCGTGGACATACAATGCCCACGGTATACGGTGGAAAGGAGTATGCACAATTCTGGATATAACTCGTGATTATCGGATACGTTAGATGCTTTTTAAGGGGTTTATTCCAATATAATCTTTTTGTAAAGTAGTTGGTGTTAATGAAATTGACAAGTTTGTGAAATGTGTAAGGTTACCGAAGGAGATTTCGCTTAACAACATTTATTTATTTTTTAATTATTAGAGAAACAGATTCTCGCATAGTAGCTAGTGGATTTTTTGATTTCATCTTCCCGAAGTCGGACTTTAAAATTGGAAATTAAACTGTCACAGACATTTGTACCCACGTTACTTGCGTTTTTTTTTTATTAATAACCAGACGTATTTCGTATAATTACGTGGAAATTATCAAATGAAAAATAGCATTCCTTATCGCTTATGCATATTAATGTAAATCATTTTTAAGGAACAGTCATGTAGATTAATGATGTGAAAATGTTTGTCGTTACAAATATAGTATCAATATTAAATCAAGGATACCAATAATTTGTGTTAGCGTTGCGGAAGAATATCTCAAAAAGGTTTTCCAAAAATTGCGAGAAAATTTGAATGCCTACTCAAATCTACTTACTCAAATCCAATATATCTTAGAAAAACTAATTATTTCAAAAGAACTTCCACTGCACTATCATGAGAATACTAGTAGAAAAGAATGACATAAGAAAAAATAAAAATTACATATAACTGTTATACATATATTTTGTCGTATTATGAAGCCGTAGTTTACAGCTTCTCGCCTAATTGTAAGCCATCAATCAAGTACATAAGTTTTAGCATGAAAACTATACTTATTGTTATAAAAAAACATATGCATCCTTTTTTATTAGAGGTTTCGTACGACTTTAATATAATATACATGTACATGTATAACAACAAACTAGAGTATACTGATTAACAATATAATAGTTGTTACAGCGAGGTTGAATTCCCGGTCATTTATTCATTATCCACACAGGAACTTGTCTCCGGAAAACATGTGTCTGTGAGGTGTACCTTAACCTAACTGTTGGGTATAGAGATGCGATTTTTTAAGGGTGTCTGTCCGCCCTGTATTAGTTTTATTATTTTTGAAAAGTTGAAATTGTCTCATCTGATTCTCGTTAATATAAAATTTTATGGGTAGTCATATCTGTAAAACGACTGCAAAACATGGTGTTCACAACCTTTAAAATCTGGTGAGCATGACTTTGTATGTTCTTAGAAAGGAATTGCACACTTTAACCAATAACACGTATATCAATTGGGAACAAATGCTGTTTTTTATCACGAACTCTGGTCACGCCTTGTCATTCACGGTCCAAATATTGCGTTGAACGATCTTTCACAATCAAAACAAGAAGCAGACTTTTCAAAAATAATATGAACTTTTTCAAGTAATAACCTACATATATTTTACTAGACTATCTGGCATATAGAGATTAAGTTTAAAATATATCATGATATATTAGAATGTGCCAATGACTATTATAGTTACGAAACGTGATTTTTCTTAATTATTTTCATAGGATTTTGTGTCACTTTAAGTGTGTTCTTAAAAAAGTTCTGCATTTTTTTTTCATAAAGTGGAGCGTTTTATGAAAGAAATTGAGATTTTGATTTTAACATTTTATTATAAACTTTCCGTTTTTAATTATTCTCGGAGTTCAGTTTTTTTGTTGATTTTATTTTTTTTAGATAATGATACCAGGACGTCTATTTCTGTTGCTTGTTAATTTGCAGTCGTAATACATTTAATGTCAATGCTGACTCACAAAAAATATAGTAAGCTTGTATTTTGCTTTTGTTAATGTATTGTGGTTTTTTTTAATTAACAAGTAGGTCATGCTTGATGAGGTCTACACACTGTATTCAAACATTGAACGGCAATGGTCTCCAACTTTGTACTTGTTTGGCTTTATAAATATTTTGATATGAGCGTCACTGGTGAGTCTAATGAAGACGAAACGCGCTTCTGGCGTACTAAATTATAATCCTGGTACCTTTGATAACTAATATGCTAATTAATATTTGATTTTTAAAAGAAAATTAGCTCTGATCTGCAGTGAGACAACACGTCAGAAGAGTCCACAGAAATAAGAAACTATAGGTCACCATACGTCTTTCAACCATGAAAAAAACCCATACCACACAGTCAGCTATAAAAGGCCCCAAATTATTAACAAAAGTAATTCAATCCAGACGAGAACAATTAACGGCCTAATTTATGAACTAAACATGTAAAAAGATATATGTAACTCAGAAACAAACGAAAGCCATTGAATCACCGAATACTGACTTGAAACAGGCAAATACAGAATGTTGCGTGGTTAAACATGTTAGCAGGCACCAAACCCGGCCCTTACCCAGAAAAACATCGAACAAAAACATAGCCTTACACGGGTACTTATATATCTCAACAACAAAAATACACTGAGTACATACCTGAGAGTACTTGCAGTTACCGACAGTCAGTTCAAAGCCAACCACTAACACAATCATGTACATGAGACTATAAATCAGTATACATCCAACACCTAATAAATTTAGTATAAAGACGTCATTAAAAACAGGTATCGACATATTGTAGAGCCATGAATGTGCATATGAATATAGTTAACAGTACTATTTAGTTTGCTACTAACAATTATTTAATTTACTTTTAGCAAAATCTATATTAATGATTGCAGGAAAACCAACTACATCAATGAATTTGTACACGAGGTGTGTTTGCATGTTTCTGTTGCTGGCCCCATATATATTGGCAAGGGATATAGATTGTCATGATCAGTGTAAATGTTCATCTTAACATCATGAAGCAGTATGCAGTGGTCGCGACCTAATTTATATTCCATTATTCCCGGAAAATATACATGTTGTTACAATGAATGGAACAAACCTGACGTACATCGATATAAATGGTTTTGATAATTTGACAATCATTGGACTAAAAAAACTGCAATTGATTGATAATTTAATTTCATACATTTATCCAAATTTGTTTAAAAACTTGAAATTTCTTTCTACGCTTCTTATTTCAAATGAAGATAAATTAAATGTTCATGTTTTGAAAAGAGCACTCGGATACTCTGCCAAACAAAAAACACAACATCTAATATTTGAATTCAACAAATGGTCATTTCTGCCAATCGACCTGTTTTCAAATTTTTCAAGCAATGAGGTGACAAGTCTTAGAATTAAGGGCAATGCATTTTCTAGTATTGCATGTGAAACATTCTTTGTGATGAAAAGTTTATACTTTTTGGTTCTCTCCAATAATCTAATAGAAGTCATCAATATGACTGGAATACCAAATACTGTTGCAAGCCTACATTTGAATAATAATATGCTTTCATCAGTTCCTGATATGTGTGCAAATGGTAAAGAAAAACAAAGCTTACTAAGACATTTGTCAATTTTGGATCTAAGCGATAATAGCATCGGTAGAATGCAGGAGGATTCATTGTCTTGCTTACCTGCATTGACAAAGGTTCTTTTGAATGGAAATCCTATTGGCCGAATTCATAATAACATATTTATAAACAATCCAATGCTTTATGTCGTGCAATTGTCTAAAATAGGTTATCCTTTAAAACATATTGATGACTTTGCACTCAACAGTTCATCGATGTCCAGTTTGCGAATGCAAGAAACAAATTTTCATTTTGATCAGGAAAAATTTAACCCTAAGACAATTTTTTCTGTTTCTCCGAATCTATCGTTCCTCTACCTTGACCATAGTTACCTGCCAAAATCAGAAATTATAATGTAACACATGTTTTTGCCTTTAATTAAACTTAAGGTTTTAAGTCTTTCTTTCTGCAGCCTTTTCTTTCTTCCTAAAGACACCTTTATACACTTAACATCGTTAGAGACATTGAGTTTAAGTGGTAACAGATTTTCTAGCTGGAATGACGGGAATTCAATTTTTAGAAATATGGTTTCGTTAAGAAAACTTTATCTATCAAACAACTTCATACGAATCATCAACTCGACATCTTTTCCGTTAGATGTACTGAATTCATTGGAAGATCTAGATCTTAGTGTTAACCCATATGCATGTACTTGTGATCAACTTTGGTTCACTAAATGGATAAAAGCAACACAAGTCAAGCTGATTGGGTACCCCCTTCATTATAGGTGTCGGCAGCCTTCCGAACTTGATAATGTGGTGTTTCAAAAATATGCTGAATCTCAAATGCAATGTCCACCGTGGAATCCGTTATATAGCATGACAATAGTACTATCTTGTACAGGATTATTACTAGTAACCTTTATAACTATAGGTTTGAAATGTCAAACAAATATTAAGAATTATATATACCTATGGAGAGTTAAATACAATAGAAAGAAAGGTTATTTCCCTATAACAAATACAGATGATTTTGAATATCACGCTTTTGTCGTTTACTGTGACGCAGATCGAAACTGGGTGCATCGAACGTTTTTACCGAAAATAGAACAAGATGAAGGTATCAAGCTGTGTATTCACCATAGAGATTTTGAAGTAGGAGAATCGATCACTGCAAACATCAACAAATATTTAGAGAAATCATGGAAAGTTGTTCTAGTATTATCAAATGAGTTTGCGAAAAGTGAGTGGTGTCAATGGAAAGTTGATGTTGTCCAGGAGCGACGTAGAAGGTTTGGAAAAGACGTGTTCCTTTTAATAATGTTGAAAACTATCGACTCTAAGCATATGACTAGACTAATCAGCTTAGAGCCCTATTGGACAGTGCGCCAAGTCTACGATATCAAACTGGGGTCGGCGAGGATCTTTTTTGGGCCGCTGCAATCGAGACTTTAAGGAAACCATTAGAACAGTTTACAACTGCTCTTTTATAAGATTATTTAAAACATTCTTGTAAACGATTGCATCTCATAATTATGTGTATGAAAAACTACTTTTATATTAAAAAACCGGCGTGCAAAATATATTTCAAAATGTTATGAAATGTTTTTTATGTGTTAAGTTGATAACTGAAACGACTAAAATATCGTTATTCCTTAATCTGTTCTAATATATTTTATTCATCGTACATTATTCAGATGACATATTCTGGGAAATTGGAGTTTATTTAAGTCTTGTTTGATGTCTGGGAGACGTCGTACCAATGTATATATTTGAACAGCAACTTTGCAGTTTTAGGCACAGATTTCGGTGAAATTTGACTTGACTTACAACCTAAGCATATATATTATAATTGTATTACAAAATAAATATATGTATATAGTGTTTTTTTGTTGCTTTGCTTATGAATATTTATTTGAAGATAAAAACATGAGGTATATGTTATTTTGGCTACTTTTTGGAGAGATGTTAATAAAGATGGGTGTAGACAAAAGTTATACGTATTGTTAGGAACGACTAATAAAGAGCAGATCTAGACAATAAGATAATATAAACAGAATTCATGACTTATGTGAGTTAAAGGGAACAATATGATGATTTTCTGTTTTGCTTTCTATTTAGAGATATGAATATGTATGAACGACGTAGAGATAATACGTTAATTGGACAACAAACCAAACAAACAACAGATTCAAAGATATGTTTTCATCAATTGTAAACGGGCTATCACCCTTCCAAAAATATCGGTTTATTGAAGTTTTATTCAGATTGAAATTAAAGTTACAATCTTGAACATCTTTGTGTGCCCACGACACAACACCACCATACATTTACATGTAGATAATTAATATTTTTGTTCGCATATATGGTGTAGTAGCCAAAGCCTTTTAAAGATGACAAGAACTCTCATTTTTTTTTTTTTGGAGGATGGATAAATTATCTAAACAATTCTTCCATTTAGTTCTTTTTAAATTGATCAACATTATGACCTCACACACCTCTCACTTCAAAACATATGACAAGAAAATAGAAAAAAGAAAAAACAACACGTTAAATCACTAATGCGCGTAGCGCATAAGTTAGTTATAAGTGTTGTTCGGTCACGAGTTTAATATTTTTTGTTTATTTTTTGAATTCTTTGATTAGTTATTCTTTTTGTTATATTGGCAAATGTTGCTTTTTGGGAAATTGGAGTGGAAAATGTTGGAAACTACATCTTTTTCTAAGCATTCCGAATTGTTTTTTGATTCAATATGTAATATTTTATTGCGTCAGAGGACTGAAATAACCAAGATTATTTTAAATGCGAAATTATAAATATGTAATTCATTGCAAGTTTGCAATCAATGTAAAAAATGAGTTATCTAACATGTAATCGGTATATTATTCGGATCAAACAGTAATGATCAGCTTCAAAAACGGAATGGTAAAGCAAACATAACTACATTATATACGAGGAAACGTTACTTATGGTCAATCAATTAATTAAAATAAATCGAAGGATAGGAAAAACAACGGTTAAACGGAAATATGAAGTAGCAAACAAAGTATATTTACATAACATAAAAAAAATCGAAATAGAATTGATGACCTTGTACATTTTAAAGTAATAACTTTTGCAAAACAAATAATACAGGTCATACCTAGACAAAAGAGACTAAACTAAACTTATACGTTGTAAAGAGAGCAAATGGAGAACTGACACCTTGTGTTTCATAATTGATGCATTTCAAGAACAAATCATATAGTATTTCTGTGTTGACATTGAACGATTTCATCTTAATACTCATACAGTTTGATATCTAAGATAGTAATTCGCTGAAACATGTTTGTTGTTATTTTGGTTGTTACATGTTTTCCTTATCTAAGTAAAAACAAATATAACAAAAATATTCAGCAATTGTTTATCCTCCCCTTTAAACTAAGGTTCATCTAATGCACCATTAGCAAAGTGACAAGCACGAACAAAGGTTGCACGTCTGCTGACATGTACTATGGACTTTCACATAGGAACTCTAAACTGCTAACAGCTAAAACTGCACTATTTTAACTATGCAGCTTCGTAAAAATATATATCTATATTAAATTTATGAGCCCTTTCTATTTTTTTCAAGGTCAAAACATGGATTTGGCATCATATCTTTAACATGTATATGTCTTGAACTTTTTAGTGGTGTTTAAACTTATCCTGAAATTCTGTTCTCCCTGCACTCTGCATTTTGATTTTCTCTCAAAAAGAGGCGTGGTTTGTGAAACAGTTGTTTTCACAAAGTGCAACCTAAAAGGTCATTTCTGTGGATGTGTTCCTGCTTTTCTTTCATGTTAAAAGATGTTATATCAGATGTAAGAAATCCTTGTTTGAATATGGGGAATACTTGAATAAGCATTGGATTAAATCGGATTAGATTGTAACTAAATGATAATAAATAAATAAAACAAGACTTTATAAATGTCATGCGTCTGAAGGACTTTTTCTTGATTTGTATAGATCAGGAATGCTCAAAGTTCAATCCTTGAAGATGAATAAGACCAGAAATATTTTGATAGCTGTATGAAAAAAAAGGAAATCACCAAAATTCAACTGTGCCTGAAGGAGATCTTAGTTGGTCTAAACCTATGAACAGAAAACTGTAAAAAGATTTGTTCAACTTTGGATCTATATCCATTAAAAGTAAAATAAGAAAAATACCGAACAACAAATTCAAATCGTACAGTTCTTTTTCAAATGTGAAAATCAAAATCTTTCACACATCACACGAATGGAAAACAAAGGGTCATACTCCTCACTTGAAACAGGCATATGGTCCGAGACCACAATTGTCGTCCCTTGATTTTCGTTGTCCACGAATATAGTCACTAGTATTGATAGTGAGTTACTTGCCATTAATTTTTATACCCCTTCCAAATTTATTTCTCCATGTTTAATGCCTCAAATTGCAAGTAGGGGGGGGGGGGGGTGAAATTACACTGTAAAAATATTTGGGTCTAGAATTTTAAAGGAAAGTAGTGATTTGGACCAGCTGAAAAAGGTTACAAATTAGCATTTCGGAAGCTGTCAAAAGATTTCAAGACGCCCTC
The DNA here is from genome assembly GCF_963676685.1 of Mytilus edulis. NCBI lineage: Eukaryota > Metazoa > Mollusca > Bivalvia > Mytilida > Mytilidae > Mytilus > Mytilus edulis. The sequence goes on along the minus strand of NC_092355.1, from coordinate 65,315,662 downwards.
AATATACAATTGTCCATATTTTGAGTTAGTGCCGATGCATTTTTTATAATTTTGATATTATTTTGTCCCAAAAGTAGTACAACACACTACAATACAATTGAGAAAGCGCAGGTGGGATTTTTTTAATTTTCATTTATGTTCTAAAAGATATGCACTACGAAATAATTGTGGTCTCGGACCATATCCTTTGTAGAAAATGGTGGATTAAACCTGGTTTTATAGCAAGCTAAACATCTCACTTGTTAAGACTGGTATTTTGTCTGAACGGTTCATTAGTGTTGTTAATATTACAACAGTAAAAATAACTAACTCAGTTTAAGAGCATTTTAAACCAAAAAGTCCCAAAATTTGCTGAAAAACCGGCTAAACAATACCATAGAATAAATTAACAACGAACATCACGAGCATTTAATGCACTGTCAAAACCACTAATCATGTTCCAGCAAATGTAGTACCATATTTTGATAAGCACAAACATATGACATACATATATCTAGTAATTATACTCATTAACGCTTTCACATTTACCTTACATTTCATTTGATGAGGAACGCATATGTAATATAAAATTGGTTGGTTAAGTTAATAAGTTTTCTCTAAATGTATCATTTCAAGATTTCAAACGTATGAAAGACAAAATTTGATTTTTTATTGATATCTGAAAGTCTGAAAGTATTTTGCACCTTGATTTTGTGTATTCTTTACTATACTATTTAGGGCCATACCATGGCTTAATAATACCCTGTTCTTCTGATTATCATCCATAATGTACATTTAAAGTAAACATAGTATACATTTACAAATGCGTTAAACTTAATTTTTAAATAATTGTTCATATTCTATACATTCAATGTCTCTTTTGTTTCAGTGCATTTTTTAAATGTTTTTTCGTAACTTAACCCTTTTTAACTTCAAAATAAGGACGTTTTACATGGTTATTTATATTGTTCGTTCAACAATTTCGCGCATGCGCAAACTATTTATACATAAAGAACGAATTACTACAAGGGCACACTGATGGAAATCGTAGTTCATCTAACACATGAGGATTTGAATTTCTTAAACATATCTTGGTCGTCATTCATTCTTCTAAGTATCTAGGCTCTTCTGTTTGAGTATAAAGTGTTACTTCTTTGATGCAACTGTTTGAAAACACACTCTGTCAGTTGTAATGATCAAGCATTCGATGGATAAGGTGAAAAGGGTGGTTAACTTTCTAAATATCGGGAAATATCAATTATAGCTGCAAATAAACCTTTTGGTATTAGCTAAGCAATTTCAGTTGGAATGGCCAGATTTGTACAGAGAACATAAGTTTATCGTCATGTTTGGCGGATTGTTCATTAAAATGGCTTGCTTTGAAATTCTGAGTGATATATTGCGTGATAATGGATGGACATGTGCCCTCACTGACGCCGATATTGCAACACCTAGAATGGCAGATGCTTTCATGTTTGTTCAAATATAATAAGGAATGGACACGCGCATCAGTTAACTACATGTACATGATATAGATTGTTTGAATTGATAATGCCAGCCGTTATGAAAGCGTAAACACAGAAAATATAGTTCATGACTCTGTGACGTTCAAGTATGTAATCCACGGGTGTAAATGAAGAGAGTCAAATCGACCACAGTTTAATTTCTGGCGTTACATTATGAATTAAGTACTTCATGTGCCTTCGGTGGTATGCTCATTTCACGAGTCAGATATCGTACTTTACAAACAGTCCATATCAAGCATGATACCAGTCTTGATCGTGTAAATCATGCTCGATGGTTACCGATCCATCTCCAAGATATGGCTTCCCTTAACGAACATCACCCACAGGTGACAATAAAATTTGCAAACGGTAATTTGTACTGTACGTTAGACTAGCAAGTTGATTTCTTATATTACAATTGATAAGGAACAAACACAGAATAATGAGTCGTGAACGGCGATGTTGGTACCATAGGTTTAATTGAAGATCCCTTCAAATCGATGGATGGTAGCTAGACCAGATATCAGCAGACTGATGTATGAATTTGAATGACTCAGTGCTTTGAGTCATTCTACAACAGATGAACGATGTCATGAAGACTCTTCGAAAAAAACAAAAGGATTTCTTCGAAAAACTTTAAAGGTTCTCCTAAAGGAGGGACGAAAGATACAAAAGGGACAGTCAAACTCATAAATCTAAAATAAACTGACAACACCAAAGCTAAAAATGAAAAACACAACAGACAAACAATAGTACACATGACACAACATAGAAAACTTAAGAATAAACAACATAAACCCCACCAAAATCTAGAGGTGATCTCAGGTGCTCCGGAAGGGTAAGCAGATCCTGCTCCACATGTGGCATCCGCCGTGTTGCTTATGTGAAAATATCCGGTAAATAGTCTAAAGTGATTAACGAGTTTGGCAATCCATTTCTAGAAGAGTCCTCAGATTTGTACAAAATTTACTCTTTTAAGGAACTGTTTAATTCAGAAGTAGGTAAGATATGTACATAACATTGGGTTCAAACAGTACGATCCTTTGAAGCAAATGTGAAACGAAGGATAATCTGCTTTTTTTGTGTCAGGATGTGGTATTAAATCGCAACACATGGGTATACCTGAAACATTCTGCGATTTGCATCAACTGATCCAAATTATGACGCATTTATCGTTGGTTGGGGAGCAAAGGTTAATTTATTGCCATCACTTGAGGCAACCATATTTGATGATTATGCAAATTATATCATACTACTTTACATAAAATCTCCCTTCGATAAGTTTCAAAGAGTAGACATCGATTTGATGTTTACTAAATTAATTATTTAAAAACTGGGACAAAAACAAAAGGCAAAGTATTGGTGCTAGAAAAAATAAGAGTTTGGTTCTGGTAGAACGCCAATAATTTGGAGTAGTTTTCTCTGTAAAGATGACAATAACACGGAGTTGTTCCTGTTTCTTGACAACAGATTTGCTTCTTTAGCGACTAAAGAAAATTATAATGCTACTCAAGGTGACCTTGGAAAAGCAAATACACGAATGATTGCCCATGATAAGCATGCTGCTGAAAATGGTTGTAAAAAGTTATTTTAAGTAGAACTGACATATATGTAGTAGTATTAGAAATTGCAGTACTCACAAGATTAGGTGTGGACAAATTGTGGATATATTTTTGAAGGAATAAAGACTTTCGATGTCTTCCTGTACATGTCATAGCAATTGCGTTTGATCCTCGTGAAGTGCATTTTCCTTTATTCCATGCATTTAGTAGGTGTGACACTGTGTAGGCATTTCATTGGAAAGGGAAGAGGTCAGCTTGGCAGACATTGGAAGTATTCTCAGATGTAACCAACGTTTTTGCCGAATTTTGTACGAAGACCCAGAAATGGACATCATCGAAGTATTTGTTTGCAACATGTAAGAAAAAAATCACTGTTTGCTGTTAAGAAGGCACGACTAAAATCGTTTGCAAGGAAGCAGCGGTCTTATGATGCTATTCCGCCAACACAATCATCATCAATACAATGTAGTGAGTGAATGTACCTGTGGTAGCCAGAATAGCATTGTGACGCCGCTGCTTGGTTTTAAACGATTTTAATCTTCTGGAGCACATAAAAAGAGAAGTATATCAAGGTGGACATGCTTGGGCTCGTCCGGATTTTTGCATTCGACAGATTCATGTCCAAAGTAATGAACACAGGTTTAAAGAAAAAAAAAAGCAATGACAATTGGAACCAAAACGGACTTCGTTGGTGGCCGCTGATCCTCGTGTCATGATTTTTTTAAATGTGGATGCAAGAAATTCAGCTGTGTTGGTTACTGCTAATGCTACCGTTCTGGCCGTCCATGTACATGTTTGTGTATTGGTAACTGTCAGACAATTATAAAATAAACAATATGTCTTTCTTAACAAACTATATATGCATTTGAACTTAACACAGTCAGTTATATCTCTTGTTAAGTTAATAGAAATGATAACATTGAGATTTTCCACGTTTTGCCACCATTTGATACCGGAAGTCACTTTTTGTCTTCATGTAGGTAATGGTTTTTTTTTTACTTTAGGAACTGTAATTTAAGTTTTATCAAAACTTACATTTGATTATACCTAATACACATCTTTCAAAAGATCTACGAAATGTAAACAATTAGATAAGATGCCATTTGCCAAATGAGCGGTGGCCATCTTGAAAAAATGATTTTTTTATGGCCATCAGCTGAATTTTTCTAATTATTATTTAGTCCACCCTTATACCAAATGTCATGCTTGTATCACGATTTTCACAACTATGTCCATAATATCTCATCTCCTACTATAATACTTATAGCTATATACAACGTACCTTTTGTAAAAAATAATCATATGATCAATTTCAAGTTTGAAATTGTATTTAACACATGCGACTTAAAGAAAATAGATATGTTTACGAAGATGGCGATACAACAAACAGATTCAAAATTGGATAGTTGAAAATAATTACAAAAGGCTACCAATAGGATAGTGTTACTAATATGAATGTAAAAAACAAAATGACTACTTTAAAGTGTTAATGATAATACCTTTTTAACACTTTATATGAATTTGTATAAAAGAGGGACGAAAGATACCAAAGGGACAGTCAAACTCATAAATCCAAAACCAACTGACAACGCCATGGCTAAAAATGAAAAAGACAAACAGAAAAACAATAGTACATACGACACAACATAGACAACTAAAGAATAAACAACACGAACCCCAACAAAAATTAGGGGTGATCTCAGGTGCTCCGGAAGGGTAAGCAGATCCTGCTCCACATGTGGCACCCGTCGTGTTGCTTATGTGATTACAAATCCGGTAAATAGTCTAATTCGGTAGGTCATATTCATGAAAGGGGAGGGGATTGTAGTTACGACGTGAGGAACATATCCGATATCATTTGTGAAACGGTTATTCCATAACGGTCAACCAACTCGTGATGGCGTCCGTAAAATTTACGAAGGGATGATTTCAACTTCACCATTTGGAACTCTTGTTTTAATAGCTTCCTTGTGAGCAGCAAACCTCTATCAAGAAAATCATGATAGGAATTACAAACACGGGAATATCGTATCAATTGGGAGATATATACCCCGTATGCAGGTGCTGCTGGAATGTTCCTACTTAGAAATGGAAAGTTCACAATTGGAAAGCTGACATCATCTCTTTTGTCGTAAAGTTTTGTTTTCAACCGACCCTCATTGTCAATTTCTAGATGTAAGTCAAGATATGAAGCCGACTTAACTGTATCTGTAGTATCCTTTATCTCTAGTTCGATTGGATAGATGCGTTCCACATAGTCACCAAATTTTGAATTGTTTAGTGAAAGAACATCATCTATATAGCGGAAAGTAGAGTTAAAGGATATTGCTAACTTCTTTTCTTTCTTCCTAAGAAGTTCCTGCATGAAGTCAGCCTCATAATAATAAAGAAACAAGTCGGCGAGTAGAGGGGCACAGTTTGTTCCCATTGGAATGCCGACAGTCTGTTGAAAAACACGTCCTCCGAACGTAACAAATATGTTGTCAATCAAGAAATCAAGCATCTTGATAATATCAGTTTCAGAGAATTTTTTGTTTGAATCAGAGTGATTCTTTACAAAGTAGGATTTATCCCTCCATAAGACAAGATACTTGTATCTACGTTGGCCATTCTTTTTTATAAGAGTCGTCAGGTTGGGGTAAGTAATTAAAAACATCCACCGTACAATAGATTTTGTAAATTTGCATTCATTGTACAGCTAGGCAAATAGAAAAGAGATGATTGCAAACTCTCCTTCCAAGTCGAAGTTTGTAAAAGTAAACCATGAAAGGTTAAAGTATAGCCTTCAACACAGAATATTGGCTTACATCGAACATCAAGCTATAAAGCTCCCTAACATGTTTAGTTTAAAACCATTCAAAAAGAAAAACCAATAGTATAATCTAAATAAAAAAATAAACTTATGAATCAGAAAAACAAACGACAACAATTGAATATCAGGTTTCTCACTTAGGACAGGTGCAAACAACCGCGTTAAAACGTTTTAATACGCGTCAACCTTCACTTTTATCCGAATCATTAATGTAACATCATAACATATAAAGACACACTATAAAATGCAACTAACAGGCTTAACTCAACAAAAAGTCTTATTAACAAAAACAAGTGATTATACACTAAACGAATGAATTTGATATCTAATACATTGAAAATACAAAACTTAAATAAAAAGTGAGATATAAAGAATTCATATCAGAAAAACAACAATACAGTTAGACAAAATGTCACCAAATAATAAAACGTACACAGATCTTCTCTCCGTATGAGCTTCCTTTATAAGGAACACCAAGGATTAACTCCAAGTAAAAGACACAGATAAATACAAATTATTTTGTTGTAAGGTTTACTTGAAGTACGGAAATATGCTTTACAAAATAAAAAATTCTGCTGTTCAGTAAGAGAACAGAAGTTGCCATACCAATAATTCATCAAAGGTGATATATGTTAAAAATAGCCAGACGTAATACAACACTAAAGAAGTAAATGTGTAGTACAGTGTTACACAAAATGCGTTACAATTGTATCAACATGTCAAATTTACACGTAAGTACTATTTAGAATACTCGCAGTTACTGAAAGCTAGTTCAAAGCAAAACACAACTAATGATAAACAATCATGACCAGAGAACAAAATCAAATAAAAAAAAAAACAGGGATTTATTGTTTTAACCTCGTGGACAGTTAATGAAGACATGACTTGTGCAATGCCATAATAAAATTATTGACTGAAAGTAGAATTGTTAGGAGTCAACCTTTGAATAAATATGTTTAATGTTATCTATTATGTTTCAACGTGAAGATATGTCTATCGTCAATACATATCATTTAAGCACATTAATCTGAGCAAATAACCATGTATTCCTGATTGTACTTTTAAACAATATGTTGAAAATGCATATTAGTATTGATTATACTTGAATTTTATTTCAGGTATCGCATCTGTAACACATAAGTATTATTTTTTATCTCACCTCCTATACATTTCGAAGAAAATAATTGGTTAAGAGCAACCGCGTGGAGACCTTGTATATTCCATATTAGGTTAGTAAGGTTCCATATTAGGTTAGAGTAGAGTTGTGTCCTTTTATACAAACAATACAGTGGTGAGAAAAAAATCTTAAAGGTTTCAACAGACGATTGAATGGATAATGAACGATTGCTTAATTCCATACAACACATTTCAAGCTAACAAGTTGTTATTGTTGGCATTTGTTTTGAATAGACCTATAATACTAACAGTATTGAGACTTGATCACTTTTATAGGCCACTGTTCTAAATATCTCATGTTATCATAGTTGGTAAGATAAATTCGTTACATAGTGTTCTAGTGACCAAATACGATATATATGGGGTCAGTAAATTCCATATGGGGATTCGAGCTTCTCTCTCACCCCATATGGAATTTACTGACCCCATATATATCGTATTAGGTCACTAGCGAACTACGTAACTAATAATCCTTTTTTCTTCAGATTGCAGGAAAATACACCACAAACGCCTGTGTACACATGTTGCAGTTGTATACTTGTTCTGCTATTAGCTGTAGAATTTTCAAAGAGTATTGACTATCCAGAAACTTGCAAATGTTCTTCTAAACAGTAAAAAAAACATGAGACCGTTTGCACTTGACGTGGCTTACATTATATATTCATTATTCTCTGAAAATATACACGACATTAAAATGAATGGCACAAACCTGACGTACATAGGTGAACATTGTTTTGATAATTTGACAAAGATTCCTCTCAAATATTTTTTTTAAATTACAATTTGATTCACCCACATTCGCTTACTAGATTGATATTTCTAGGTAAGTTATACATTTCACATGAAAAAAGATTAAATGTTGATGTTCTAAAAACAGGACTCTGAAAAACTGACAGATTTGATATTTGATTATAACAGTTGATCTTATTTACAATTAAATATGTTTTCTAATTTTACACGAAATAATGTGGCAATACTGTGAACCAAAGGTAACACATTTCCTGAAGTAAAATGCAATACGTTTTCTCCATTGAACAATTTGTTCGATATGTCTTTGTCTGAAAATTTCATAGAAAGATTAGACATGACTGGAATACCAGGTGCTATATGAGAACTTCATCTTAATAACAATCTGCGTGTGTGTAAGCAAAAAGAAATACAAGCGCCGTCCAATACCTTGCATATCTTGATCTAAGTTAAAATAGCATTGAATATATTAAGGATGATTCATTGGTAATTTGCCGAAATTGTAAATGCTTGTGCTAAATGGGAATCCAATTGGCAAAATTTACAATAACATATTTATAAACAATCCTATTTAGTATACCGTTCAGATGTCTAAAATATGTTATCCATTGAGAAAGATTGAAGAATTTGCATTCAACAGTTCATCGTTGTCTAATCTTAATATGCAAGAAACAAACTTTCATTTTGCTCTGGGGAACTTTATTCCCACGTCTATTTTGTCTCTTTCTCCAAATCTGACATTCCTTTACCTTGATCAGTCTTGTCTTCCAAAAACCGAAATATGGATACAACAAATGTTTTCATCTTTGACCAAACTTAAGGTTATAAGTCTTTTTTTCTAGGAGTCTGCGTTTCTTTCCCAAACGTCTTTCCAAACTTAAAATCTTTGGATACATTGAGTTTAAGTGCAAATAGATTGTCCAGCTGGAACGATGGAAATGCTGTTTTTCGTAATATGACTTCACTTAGAAAGCTGTACTTGTCAAACAATTTTATAAGAATAATCAACGAAACAACTTTTCCGTTCGAAGTACTGAATTCATTAAACGAGTTGGATCTTAGTCGAAACCCGTATGTATGTTCTTGTGATCAACTTTGGTTCACTGAGTGGATGAAGACAACACATGTTAAACTGATTATGTACCCGTTATGTTATAGGTCTCGGCAACCTCCCGAACTTGACAATATGGTGCTACAAAAATATGCAGAATCTAAAATGCAGTGTCCACCTTGGAATCCGTTATACAGCATGGCAATAGTACTATCTTGTACAGGATGATTATTAGTAACCTTTATAACTATAACTTTGAAATGTTAAACCAATATTAAGAATTATATATACCTATGGAAAGTAAAATACAAAAGAAGGAAAGGTTATTTGCCTTTTACCAATGCAGATGATTTCGAATATCACGCTTTTGTCGTTTACTGTGACGCAGATCGAAACTGGGTGCATCAAACGTTTTTGCCGAAAGTAAAACAAGACGAAGGTATTAAGCTATGTATTCATCAAAGAAATTTTGAAGTATGAGAATCAATCATTGCAAACATCAACAAATATTTAGAAAAATCATGGAAAGTTGTTGTAATATTATCAAATGAGTTTGCGAAAAGTGAATGGTGTCAATGGGAAGTTGATGTAGTGCAGGAGCGACGTAGAAGATATGGAAGAGACGTGTTCCTGTTAATAATGCTGAGGAATATAGACTCTAACCACATGACTAATCAGCTAAGAGCCCTATTAGACAGTGGTCCTAGTCTACGATATCAAACTGCTGTCGGCGAGGATCTGTTTTGGGCAGTCGCAATTGAAACTCTAAGAAAACCATTAGAATATCTTCCAACTGCACTTTTATAATTGTTTTGAGTATCTATTTGCAGACGAATGAATGCTTGGACACTGCAACTGAATGATTATTTTTACTAAAGATTGTTCTGGTGTACAAAGAATTCTTAAAATATTAAGATTTCGTGAGTAATTAATGGCATCGGAATCTTAATTTAGGTAATTGTTTTTTTATTAATAATTCTAATTATATAGTCTTGGCCGTTTAAATGCAGACATTTTTTTTTTTATTTAAAAGATGTCTTACCAATATATTGCATAAATCTTTTTGTAGCTGTAGACACACTTATTTAATTAACTTTAAATTACCTTCATCTCAATATGATACGAAATTTATTTAACATTCTGTATTTATTTATTTATATTACAAACGAACTCATAGGTATTTATAAAACACTAATTTTTTAAATTTTTTTTAGCAGAGTATTTTGCTCATGCGTAAACATCTATTTAAAAGTTCAGTACATCTGAGGTTGGTGTGTTATTGTCGAAATTGAAATAAATGATTGAAGGAGATTGCAGAATCAAAACGTCCCTTTCGAAAGCAAGATTCCTACGTCTTTAGTTTTATATTTGAAGGACCAATAATTTATTACAATTTAAAACAAAAATGTATTGGTATTAAGGAAGAACACCTCTGAGGATCCAAAAATTTCTAGAATTAAACTTTTTTTCTTAACTTGATTTTTGGGTTTATAAGACTGCAACAAAATAATTCGTGAAGAAAAAATTATATGGTGGTGCACTTCTTTTTTTTTGCTACGGCCCTTTGAAAATGCCCAATTTTGATGATTTTCCCATTTCTCATCGATTTTTACCTGTTTTTTGGCTATTATCGTGAAAAAAATCACAGTTCCACATTTAAACTTGTTTTCATACTTTCTATAAGGATGAAGTGGACCAATCTGAAAAAATGTTACTCACAAAAACTATAGGTAGGTGTTTATATAAGAAAGTTTTATCATATTTTGACTCTTTTTTGAGTAAAATTTACCATGCTGTCAATTTTGTATGTTTACGATTTTTCCCAGTTTTAAGAACAAAATGCATATTATTTCAACTTTTTTTGTTATAAATGATTGAAAAAATACATATCTAAGAAATTTGAAAAGACCAAAATGATATGGGATGTACATGATTCTTGTAAAACCAATTTTTGTATCCTTCACCCATTTTCTCAAAATTTTGGCTAAAAATACTGACTTGAATGGTCGTAAAATTCAAAAACTAGATTACTCAAAAACCATTCATTGTAAATACACAATTTTTTCACAGATTTATGTTTGATTATAATATCTTTAAAATTCATTGATATTTTCCGCTTCTATCACATGTTTTGGAAATAGTCCAAGAACGAGATTTCAACGAGACTGAACGAGACTGAAAAGTCAGAAGAATACATCATTAAAGGGCTGGAAGACAAATGCTCGAGGCCGGATGACATTTCTATGATTTTGTTTGTCTTCTGATTGGCTGACGTCGTTTTGTTTATCAGCCCATAGACATAATTTTATCATGTGACTGCGACGTCATCAACGTTTTTTTCATGATTTACTCCGGTTTAAAATGGATTTAAGAATGAAGTTATATAAGAAAGGACTGTAATATCTTTTACAGTCATTCCCTAATGATTGTGCACGTAAAATGTAAGATTGATCCATATTAATTCATTAAATGAAGTGTTTGTATTTAAAACAATGATCAATAATTAATTACACTCATTGCAAACAACATTAGTGATGTTGCTACTTCTTCCAATATAACACAGAATCTTAATATATATTCATTTAAAAATGAAGTGTTTGTATTTGTAACAATGATAAATAATTAACTACACTCATTGCTAACAACATTAGTGATGTTGCTACTTCTTTCAGTAGTACAAAGATACTAACTAGGTAACATTATCATCAGAATATTAAACTAAGAGAATTAATTATGACAAAATTCATCGAAATTCTGCTAATCGCTATAGGAACGTTTTCAAATTATTGTGCTGGTGATATCGTGGTACTTAGACAAACACCACATAAAATATACATCGGAAATGTTGTGTTTGAGACACAAGCAGTTAGTATGTGGTCATTGTGTGCTCAGCTTTGCTCAAGGATGAAGATCTGTAGATCCATAAATTTTATACAACACAATAAAACGTGTCAGATTAATAATGCTGAGCCAGAGGAGAGTACTGCCCTCTTAATAGATAGCTATGGTGATAGTTTTGTTGCAGCATCGACCTTCCCACCAGTAAGTTGTTCTATATGACATTCGTTTGAATTTTCTTCAGAGTTTAGTATTTTTGTTATTTTACTTTTTTTAACGAACACGAATTTGAACGTTATGAATTTCATGGTTGCGATCTATTAGTGCACTGAGTGTGGAATAAAAAGAGATGTCAAAAAGATGTTATTTGTATAGGCGAATCTATCACGATGAATCTATACTTCATCATTTTAATTAACGTTAGGTCAATGATGATTCAATGGAAACGGACATGCATTTATGTTCCTCAATCAGTAATGTACAATACTCTTGCACTTTTCATCTGGAAATAATATTTTGTCACTTTCTATTACATTTCTAAAACGTTCAAAACGTCTTGTGTTCAGTTGTGGAGTGTTTTTAATTACTCAATTAAGGTATTGACTTTAAGAGAAATGGGCTCAATAGCTAATTTTAATTGATTATAGCTTGATATCAACTATCGTAAGTTATTGAATTTAAAATGTAAAAATAATAAATCGATGAAAGCTCATTTATTTTTTAGCCATGGCGTTGTCAGTTTATTTCCAAATCTATGAGGTTGACTCTCTCTCTGGTATCGTTCGTCCCTCTTTTATTATTATTACAATAAAATTGTATATAGATATAGGAAGATGTGGTGTGAGTGCCAATGAGACAACTCTCCATCCAAACAACAATCTTAAAAAGTAAAACATTATAGGTCAATGTACGGCCTTCAACACGGAGCCTTGGCTCACACCGAACAACAAGCTATAAAGAGCCCCAAAATTACTAGCGTAAAACCATTTCGTATGACTGTAATTGTATGATATCAAGCCACATGAATCAATTCTTAGTTGTTATGAAATCTACACAAATCACGTAAATTTGAACGATTTTATTTCACAAATATGTTTTATATCACACGCATGATTTATTTTATACGAATGTTTACGTGCTATCACATACACATCATGTCTTATCAAGAATTTGTAGACCAGGAAAAGAAAATCATCAAACTAGTCTTTATTATTGGTTCTAAAGATATAGAAAATGTGGTATTAATGCCAATGAGACAACTCTCCATCCAAGTAACAATTTATAAAAGTTAACCATTATAGGTCAAGGTACGGCGGTCAACACGGAGCCTTTTATGTTTGAAGATTACAATGTTAAACAAAAGAAAGTTTTACAAGTTGGCCTTGTTTCCATAAAACTTTAAAAAATAAATAAGATGAAATAGTACCGACACAAGACAAAGTTATTGCTTGTCAATTATTTTTGTCATTGTAATGCTACATAATTTGTGAAATGTGTGTTTTAGAACTTAGCCTCTGTATGTCAAGATCATAACTGCAGTCTGGACGAAATATGTATTCCAAAATCACAAAGCCATATATGTTATCCACTTTTCCAGAACACAACAGGTAAACAAAAACTTATTGATTTTCTGTTGATTTATTTGATCATGTGAACGATTAATGATATTATTAGAATTACAAGCACCATTTCAAACTAACTGGATCCGCGCGTGTGGTAAAATTATCGCTAAGAAAACATATTTCACCAGAAGCCATTCAAGATTAAGACTGAATCGATTAACGAAACATAAATGGCGGATATCAACATAAAACAATACTGAACTATAGGTTTCTGACTTTGAACATGCACTTGAAGGCAATGGAAACGTTGACCAAAAATACTTAAAAAGGTGTTGGTAATAAATCATGTAAGTACAGAGGTACTGACTACAGGCCTTAAAGTCATAAAACTGTCGAGTTAGTTTTTTGTGCTCGTACTCCAAAATCAACCAATCAAAATGTTGGATTTCATGTTTCGAGCATGATTTGTGTGCCTCGAGCACAAAGCAAAGTTTTATGCCTTCAAGGCCAGAGCTAACTTTCATTATTCATTTTTTACATTTGTATTTCTATCAGGCGTTATATACGATCCACTTTGTTAATAACTGGCATTACTTTATAAACATATGTTTCACAAATGATATCGGATATGTTTCTTACGTCGTAAGTACAATCCCCTTCCCTTTCATGAATGTGACCTACCGAATTAGACTATTTACCGGATTTGTAATCACATAGGCAACACGACGGGTGCCACATGTGGAGAAGGATCTGCTTACCCCTTCCGGAGCACCTGAGATCACCCCTAGTTTTTGGTGGGGTTCGTGTTGTTTATTCTTTAGTTTTCTATGTTGTGTCATGTTTACTATTGTTTTTCTGTTTGTTTTTTTCATTTTTAGCCATGGCGTTATCAGTTTGTTTTAGATTTATGAGTTTGACTGTCCCTTTGGTATCTTTCGTCCCTCTTGTATATAACTTTTCTTCAAACTTGCTTCTAATAATCCATAAAAATGATGTATACTGCAATAATGTCAAAATATCCCAGATAGTCAATGATAACACGTATGTCTTCAATGTTAAACCAAAAATATAAATGTTTTATAATAATCAACTTATCATATATACCAGGATTGAGTTTTATATCTTCGCGCGTTTCGTCTACACAAAACTCTTTAGTGACGCGCGAATCCAAAAAAGTTTGAAAGAACAAATAAACTATGAAGTTGAAGAGCATTTAGGACCAAAATTCCTAAAAGTGTTGCCAAACACAGCTAAGGTTATCTTTTCCTAAGGTAGAACATATCTCCCAATTGTATCATGTTGTTTGTGAGCGTAATAATTTACTTCACTGAGAAATCTTAATATTTTCCAGTACATCAAACATGTCCAGTAAATTGGTTGAGATTAGGAAGTAACTGTTACTATTTCAGTGCTGATACTAAAACGTGGCACGACGCAAAGGTACGATTTGTTTTTGATTACTGTAAATTAAGAAAATTAGTGTGTGTTTTTATTATTGCAAAGCATGCGACTGTGAAAATAGCGCAATAATAAATTGCATTCTGATATCTGACATCTGATACATATATTCGTATGCAGATTATTTTTAAATCGAAATTTGTATAGCAATCTAGACCGTTTGCCCATTCTTCATAAATGACAAATCTCCAACATTTTATGTGATTTATCGAGGTGCATTTATGAAGGAGCATCTGCTCAATATTTCGGAACACATGAAATTCCATTATTTTGGATGGGTTTGTGTTTTTCTGTCTCTATTTTTTTGTCTCGGCTGTTGTTTGTCTTTTGGTAGTTTTAGTATTTTGTCATGATATTGTCAGTTGTTTTTCTACGTATGAATTTTAATTTACCTTTGACATGTTTGGTATATTTCACTTTTCTTTAGAGGTTTAACAATATATAAAGAAGCAACACTTATACAAAAGCATTTAAAGACATTTCTAAACAGTAGTCTTATGTTCTTTTGCTACGATATTTGATTTAATCTTTAATTGATTAAATTGGTACCTCTGATCATAGATTAAAACACATATAGATTTTAGCTAGCATTTAAAATTGCATTCTGCCACCTTTAAATACCTCAACATGGGTCAAAATTGAAACAGACAAATTTAAAAAAAATCCTCGCTGCCTTCAAACACCTCAGCAATTTTAAAGAAAATTAAACCTTTGAATAATTTTACAAAGAAAACATTGAATATCACTTGCAGGTCAGTCAAAAATACAATATTCAAATGTTCATTCTTCTATTGCAATGCCTTTATCGCATTAGAAAACTGCATTTGCCTATCAAAATGTATTGTCTTGGGTTAATATATCTCATTTCCAATTTCGTTTTAATTTTAGATCAACTGATTATTCATATTTGTTTTCCTAATGCTATATTTTGTTAATTTTATCTAATATTGATGTCGATGTGAGCACAGAATCTCTTCTTTTAAAATTGGAATATAAGTCTTTTTAGTTGTATTCTTATATGCTATAACATCAGACCAACATCGTGTGCATAAAACAAAATCTAACCACAATAAATATATCTGATCCGTTTGATTTAGTGGTTAGATTGTTGATATACTAGTACATAAACGATATTGAATGAGTTTTGCAGTATCCTTTTTTTATTTTTTTTATTAGCCAATAAAGTTTTCATACATTTGGGATACACAATGTGTTACATGTTGTAGGCGTTTTGTGAAAGTGAAAATTCCATGCTTGCAGAAGTGAAAACTACTACGCAGATGAGCTGCATTAAGACCGTAGTCAAGACATATCAGAAAAGTATATAGTATAGATCTTACGAATGTTATAAAAGGTCGCATATATCACACGCTTGCACCCCTATTTCTTTTTATTATTGTTGTTCCTTGAATTGATACATTTAACGAAAACAATATTTAATGACAGACCAATGTAGAACAAAGAGAGCAAAACGCTTAACCAGTATACACATGGAAGGGCTGTAATATGTGTCTGTCCAGGAATAAATAACATTGACATGGTTGTGCACACTGAATAATGAGCGTAGCGCATAATTTAAAGTGTGCACCACATTTTTATGCCCTTTCAAATATTTATATATTGATTCTAAATTCCATTTTAGGCAGGAGTAAATCGCGAAAATGGCCAATAAATTCTAAATTGAAATGTTAACTAAAAAAGTTTGCCATATCAAGGTTTTATAGGTTAAACTCCTTAATAAAAAAAACATTATTAATTATTCATTATTTATTCACTATTAATATACATTTCAATTTTGGTTTCGAGATTACTGGCTAGGCGGGACAGATATTGTTACCGAAGGAATTTGGATATGGATACATAGCAAGGTGATAATTACTTTAAACGATTGGCATCCGGGACAACCAGACAACTTTGGTAACACCACAGGTGAAGATTGCATTCTAATGATGAAAAACTTTCCATATAAATGGAACGATGGAAATTGTCACACCCAACGTTCATATATATGTGAAAAGCAGTAAGTTTATTTAAAAAAAAATGAAAACAACACGTTAAATAATTCTATGCGTCCGAACAGCTTTTTCTGGATTTGCCTCCACCAGGAACGTAACGATTTGAAATTCGAGGGATGAATAAGTACTGAAACAGTTGAAGAGCTATTTGGCAAAAGAATACATAAAACAAATAGCCAAATTCATCTAAGGTCAACTTTGCCTGAGGGAGCTGAAACCTTTGTTTTTTTTTATAATTTCAAAATTCATAAACAGACAATTTTAGAAAGGTTTGTTATAAATCATGTCAATACCGAAGTACTGACTACTGAGCTGATGATAACCTTATTAGTTATTTGGACTTTTTAAGTATCAAACAATTTATATCTTACATATCATAATTAAGTACTTTATAAAATCACAGAATTTCATGTCTTTTTTTTATGTTTAAGTAATCGAAAAAGTACTAACAGAAAACTACCATTTCATAAATTAAATGATATACAGTAATGTGTTTGGACTAAAGCAAAATTAGGCTAATCGTATTGATATTATGTCTGCATTGACATTAAGCACAACGTCTCCATCACACCATCTTTCAAGTGAAAATATAAAACAAAATAGACTTGCTGTTAAGCTCTTTAGGTAGAGATTGTTTTCAATATACCTTATCAAACGTGTCCTGTTTTGCATGAACCACCTTCAATGTGAATAAACACTCAGTATAACACGCTTGAGACACAGGCACATCGTATTGGTCAACAAATTTTCTATGTCAAAATATTTTAGATGCAGCTATTGTGGCAGGACCATTCAGTGTATTTTGAATTTTTGAAAAACATAGGCTTTTCTACCTCAGAAATAGATTACCTTAGCTGTATTTGGCAAAACTTTTAGGAATTTTTGGTCCTCAATTCTCTTTAACTTCGTACTTTATTAGGCCCTTTAAACATTTTTTGATTCGAACGTAATTATAAAATTTTAATCCTGGTATCTATGATGAGTTTATTGTTAACTAGCGTAATGTATTGACTGAGATTTTCAAACCTTGTACAATGAAGCGAATACCATGGTCTTTCTGAGAAAACCACAAAAGGAGAATATTTGAAGCCACAAATTATTGTTTATGCAGATGCCTTTATTGTGTATCTAAATCTGTTAGTTAACACACAATACATTTCCAATTCCATGATCGAGTGCTAGGCTGAAATATTGTACATACATTTTACAAAATTGATATCTAGATCTTCCATGACATTAAACTTTTGAAATCAAATTCACTTTTTATATTTTTTGCAGGTTGGAGTGAAAAATCACGAACTAAAAAAAAGCTGACAACAGGGAACTTTACATTGCGTAGCGTTGTGTTATATCAAAATATGTAACTAATTGTATTATTAATTTGTCTCGTCTCTGTTGGTTTTATCTAACACAGTAGTATCATAAAAAGTTGTGTTTTAATTATTGTTTGTTTGTGTTGTTGTTGTTTTTGATCTACATGTATTTGTTTAAGCCTTTACACGGTATAAACTAATAAAAATGTGTACTTTCACATTTTCATTGTATTCAATTGTTTATTGAAACTATGGAAACCGTTACTTAGTAAATGTATCTAGAATGATTTTTCAATCCATACCGCCTTTTCTTGAACATACTTACAGATGGGTGCACTCCTAACCTGTACAGCAAGTTAACTTGATAACCAGTCATAACCCTAACCCTTAACCTGTGACCGAATATAGGACTGCTCTGACCAGTCCTAGGACCAAAATCTAGTTAACTTGAAAAGCGGACTTGGTCCTAGGACTGTTTTTATGTCTGCCAAAAAGTTAACTTGGAAACAGGTCCGCTATTGATATAAGTTAACTTCGAACCAGTCCTGTCATAAGTTAACATAAGTTAACTTCGGAACCAGTCCTGTCATAAAGTTAACATAAGTTAACTTGGAAACCGGTCCTGCAACAAAGTTAACTTCTGCTTGGACAAATCCGATCAAAACCAGACCTGTTCCCAAGTTAACTTTTGACTGGTCTGCTCAACACTAATTTAATTTGTAACCAGGACTGCTCTTCGTTGATTTAAAAAAAAATTAATATCTTTGTTTCGTAGTATAAACATCGAAAATAAAGTAATTTGAAAATTAATACTTACGTTTTATGAACAGGATTAAATACAAATATTTGAAAATAAGTAACGCACAGAACGTAACAGAAATTTATCTGTGATCTGACAATCTATCTATTATAAAAACGATTTCGGTTACAATGATAACAGGCACTAAATATACATATATTCCGAGATCAAATTCAATCATATTATGTATATTTTTGAAAAGAAGTATATTTGATGTTAGGTGTATACGTCCTTGTTAGTTATACCTTTAACTATGCAGTGTGCCAGCATGTCCTCTTTTTACTCAAAAATACTGATACGTAACAAAATTTCAGTAGTTTTGATGCCTCCAGTTGACTTGTACAACAAAATTATTTGACCGCATCCACCAAAACTGACCATATTTGCACTTTAAGGTGGCTCACCCCAATAGTGACCCCCGGTAGAATTTTTTTATTTTCAAATATTCTGTAGATTTTTTTATGCTGAATCCAAAAATGCAAAGAAAAAAAGGGGTCACCAGGCTCGTTTTCTCCTCAAATTGAAGCGAAAAGTGCGATTTTGACCCTATTTCCAAACATGCCCACCCTTCCAACAATAACCGTTACATCAAATTCAAAGACTTTTAAAACCAAGTCAGTATGATTTTTATGTGAAAAAACATTAGAATTTGAAATGTAAACCTTTCCCTTGGTTGTTTTTGACTTAAAAATCCTTTTATTTTCAGATTAATGTCTAAATTTTGCATTTTCTAATTTTAGTTTAAGGCAAAAAATATTGGTTTAATCGATTTTTCGTAAAATTTCCCCGGTAGATTTTTTTTTAAAACAGATATGTCAAAGCTACGAACTTTTCGAACATTTTAAGGTAAAATAAAATGGGGGTCACCAGGCTTTTAAAAAAGTTACGAGCTTTTGTTTAACCCCTCTACCCCATAAGGTCTAATTTCATTGCACTCCATTAATTACTTAATTGTGAATTCTTTATTGATGGCTTTGATAAAATAATGTTTGTAATTATATTAATAAACGATTGCTGAATATAAATGTGGTTATCGTATTACTGTTTGTTATCAAAATGTGAAATTTTGATTATTTTGGTGAAATACGGTAATTTTGTCTGGCGCGAGTTGCTTCCCTCTAATTTGGCGCCATTATCGGACCAGAGGAATTTCAAGGTCGCCATTGCCGAGCAGCATACTATATTGATGAATACGACCATGTACATGCATAACAGACATTGTGGCGAATATACAACGATGAAGGTAGAGTTATTACTTAAGAAAACATAGATTTCGATATATTAGGCAGCCAAATGTTATCTTTATAACGAAAAATACAAACTTGGGGGTTGTCTCAAAATACTCGATACTGTTGAAAATCACTGCGGCTGAAACCTTTGCACGGGCTCAATTTCTGTTCCATGTTTAATATTATAGATCGTTATAGCTGGTATCTTATTTATGTGTTTATTTTACCTTTTACAGACAAGTTGTAAACATGTCTGGCCAGTTTTGCAAAATATCCGTGTGCAAACGGCCGAAGAGGAAGGGATGACATCTATTGTCATTTTTACGCTACCGTTAGCAGTGGTTAGTGTCAATGAATTAGTCTTTTTTATCATCATTTTTAATAACTTATTTCGTAGCCAAGTTAGGTTCATATTAGTCCGAGATTAGCCCCAGCTTGTCTGGCAAAACAGCCGTTGGACGTCAGAGAAATCTCGGACTAGGGTCATATGTATGTGGGGTACCCCCTAACTTCCATCGGGACAGTTTCTACTCCTTGACCCCAACTATATTTCCCTTCCCATTTTACTCTAAAAATCCCCCCCCTTTTTACTTCAATTCTTCCATCTCCTTGCCCCAAGACAAAATATATTTCAAAGATACCCCCTTTTCCCTGATCCCTCATTCCCCTGTCTCCTTACCCCTGTCCACCCCTCTATTAAGGTCTGGGGTTTGATTAACTTCTTTATTTTCTTGAGAATATGATATAATTGGCCTAATTTGTAAATGATAAACCCTACAGTAGGAGGCAAACGAAGGATTCATCTTTATCAATCACAATTTGTTTACCATTAACCCCCCCCCTAATTCTGTTAGGTATACAAAAATGTCTTAAGGTCTAGTAATAGAAGTATCAGGGTTAAACATGTACAGAATGTGGCCATAAGTATTTGTCACTTGAGATTTTTAGCTGTTCATATATATTGTATATAATATAAAAAAGAAGATGTGGTACGATTGCCAATGAGACAACTATCCACAAAAGACCAAAATGACACAGACATTAACAACTATAGGTGTATACATTTTTTCAAAAAAAAATTATTTTGGATTGATTTTAAGCATCCTGGTACCAATAGAAGCAGTATTATCACAGGTTTATTTTTTGGTTATATTTTTTTTGTGTCTCATTTTCATTATTTTCTGTTCAGAAATTCGATATACATGTATATTCAACCAAATTAAATTATAAAAAAATATTTTATGTTTTCTCGAGGGAAAACAAAATAAATGAAAACGAACCTATTATCAAATAAACACATATTAATTTAGACCATTTTAGTTCTTTTAAGGTTACCCTTGCATTGTCAGTCTTATCAAACTTGCATGTACCTCCCAAATTTGGTTTCTGTTCTCCAACTTCAGTTTGCCTCTACCAATGTTATGAAACTAATACACAATTAATGCATATATATATGCTTACTACATTGTACCAACAAACACACATGAAGTTTGAATTTTTGGTGGGGTCGCTTTTACTTTCTAGAGTTATGCCCCTTTACAAATTAAAAAAATGCTGAGATTTTGTTCCTTTCTTTAACACAAGTTTGCTTCATCCAAATGTTCTGAAACTTATATGCAATGCTTACTACAACAACACTCAGATCAAGTACAAATTTTGGTGGTGTCACCCTTTTCATCCTTTATATGCAAGCGGCTGCTCATCTGTGTCCCATGGACACATTACCATTATGAACTAGTCTACATCTATATGCTTTTGAATGTCAATAATTGTTGATTTTCTGACAGAATTACTCTGATATTTAATTTCAGGCTGCAAGTACATTTGTACATGTACATTGCAAATGGAAGGAGTGAGCTTGGAATGTTCAACTTTACTTGGAAACTATTGGCAAAGTACTGACAGAATTTCATGAGAAGCCAGTATCATATTCTAGTCTTGCAACCGGAAACTATGCGTAAAGTGCTGAAACTTAAGAACAACATTCTGCATGTATATATGCAATATATGTTGCCACAATCCACTTAAGGAGCTAAGATCAACTATAAATTGGAACTACATGTATATGCTTTAGTGCTGTCAAAATCCTTTAAAAAAATCAAATCAAAAGGACCTACTTCACCTATATATATAGCTAGCTACCTGTCCCAATGATGAATACAGATCATATATATGAGTCTACTCTTATAAATAAAACAGTGCAGGAGAATAAAAATAAAGAAAATATAGAGCTGATCAGCTAATGATTGTACATGTACATGATGTATCAATGGCAACAATGCTTACATGTATACTAGTACATTGAAATTAATTATATTAATAGATGTTTTATAAATTTGATCTCATAGATATTAGAGGAATAAAATCAATCACGTTTCAAAAATTTGATTTAGTTGAGCCTTTTTTTTTAACACCAGTTTTCATGACATATTATGGTATACCATTGACTGTCCGTCGTCAGCATGTGGGACATATACTCAAAAATAATAAATACTAATAGGTACATGTAGTAGTCAATATTGTGTAATCAATAGGTCATCTTCATGTATATTTGGTGTATAAAATGATTATTAAATGTCTTATCACAAATTAAAATATCAAATAAGAGGATGTGATATGATTGTAAATGAGACACAACAGACCAAATAACACAGAAATAACTATACCTGTAGGTCACCATATGGACTTCAACAATGAGTAAAACATATTCTGCATAGTTGGTTTTAAAGGTCTCGAAATGACAAATGAACAATTTAAAACATTTAAAATGAGAAAACTAATGGGTGATTTATGTACAAAATAATAAATGAATAACAAATATGTCTGTCTTGCAGGGTTTATCTGAACTTAACCTCATTTTCATGGACTTGTCTGTTTCTTGAATTCTAAATATGTTTCAAAATATTTGGTTGATGGGATGATTGTTACAGTCCGACATAGGGTGGGGGCTCATTGGTGGATTATATTGCAAATAACTGAAGCCAGCCCCGCTTTGGCAGTCAGTCCCCACATTGCCACTAGAGAAATAAAATAACTAAGAAAAAAAAATTAAATCACGATAATTTCCTGTCGATATGCACATCTAAATAGTATGTCCTTATTATCTACAAAGTTTCATGAAATTCTGTTGTGTGGTTTCAGAGGAGTTTCGATGACAAGCTGTTTGCAGTAGTATACTGCAGCAAATAAGTTCAAAGGGGCATATCTCCTAGAAAAATAATTCGTAATTTCCTGTCGATATGCACATCTACATGGTATGTCCTTATTATCTAAAAAGGTTTTATGAAATTCTGTTGTGCGGTTTGAGAGGAGATGCAGTGACAAACTGTTGCAGTAGTATATTGAAGCAAATAGGTTCAAAGGGGCATAACTCCTAGAAAAAAATATGTATATCTAAATAGTATGTCCTTATCTAAAAAGGTTTCATAAAATTCTATTGTGCGGTTTGAGAGGAGATGCGATGACAAACTTGCAGTAGTATATTGAAGCAAAAAAGTTCAAAGGGGCATAACTCCTAGAAAAAGTTTGAATCATAATTTCCTGTCGATATGCACATCTGCATAGTATGTCCTTATTATCTAAAAAGGTTTCCTGAAATTTTGTTGGGCGGTTTGAGAGGAGTTGTGATGACAAGAAACAGGACTGATAGACTGGCTGATGGACGGACGGACGGGTCAAAAATGTTATACCCTGCGCCACTTCCTTGCGTAGGGTATAAAAATAGGAAGATGGGGTGTTATTGTTTATGAGGCAACTCTTCACCAGAGACCAATTTACATAGAAGATAACAATTATGTCCCCGTACGGACTTCAACAATTACTATAAACTGATATACCACATAGTCAAACAAATAAAAGTCCCAGAAATTACGTTTTTTTTTATATGACTGCACATAATGAAAATTAAAGTTGTGCATACTGAATGATCACTGGCAAGTATTTCAAGCATAATACGGATGAGAACATGCAGATAAGTATCAATTATGAAAGTTATGCAAAGTAAGACGGGAGCTAGATATATGGACTGCCATAAAAAAAAATGAAGGACAATTACGCTTGGTGCAAGTGTAGGCGAAATTCCCCCTTTTTACCCTACGAGGCTTCGTATGTATACATCCAGCTGTTTGAACACCCTGTATATTCAAGGGGTCATCTGTCAGATTAGTCATATTTCTATGTTAACCATACGATATGAAAATAAGCAGATGTGGTATGATTGCCAATGAAACAACTATCCACCAAAGTTCATATTTAAAATTCAATATTATAAATAAAAAAAACATTATCTCCTTTTATCATCACGCATAGATCGATGATTAGTTATGCATTTCTTTGCCACGGTAAGATCAAATCAGTGTTCACAAACAAAATTGTCATTCACATTTTTTTGCCGCATTGACATCACTCAACTATATTTGTGATCATTTGTTTGAATCAAAAACTTTCCTTATTAGCTTACCTTTTAAAAAAGCATTTCAAAAATCAAGATTAAAGTTAAAGTTTGCCAACATCACCGGCTAATATAGCGTTCTTCAGGGCGTAGCTTTTAAATTACAATC
This sequence comes from Mytilus edulis, assembly GCF_963676685.1. Taxonomy (NCBI): domain Eukaryota; kingdom Metazoa; phylum Mollusca; class Bivalvia; order Mytilida; family Mytilidae; genus Mytilus; species Mytilus edulis. Next base: position 65,291,057 of record NC_092355.1, on the reverse strand, counting down.
CCAACTTTTCCTGAACCTAGTAGTAGTATAGATTTTTTGTTTATATATAAAGTCTTTAGTAGTGTTTGAGACTGCCCGGCACGCTGCGGGTGTATGCCCTAGCAAAATCCCGACATGGTGAAACCAAAAAATTTGCGGTTCTCCGCAAAGCATGCAGTATTTAGGACTTATATCATAGACCGATATATAAGGTCGGAATACTAGGCCAGTCCCGGTTACTTTTGACAGTGATGGATCCAGGGGGAGGGTTCCGGGTTCCCCCCTTTTTTGGACGATCAATGCCTTTGAATGGGGAAATATAGTTGGAACACCCCCTTTTTGTCCTGGGTTGGGAACCCCCTTTTAAAATGGCTGGATCCGCCCGATTGATCGTTGCTGGATCTATTAGTCTATTTTAATAACATTCAGTGCTCTGATTCAATTATTTTAGTTTTAATGCTGATATTTCTTTTTTTTTTAATATGAACTCGGTTGACATATTGATAGATACAACAGAAAATTGCAAATCAACAAAATAACAATTCATAAAATAAGTAATAGAAAAGTATCATAAAAATAGAAAACATTGGTCCCGATGTCTTAGATTATAGGACTAAGTCTAGTGTTCCGGAAATCATGGAATTGTGATACGAGAAAAATTATCAGATGATTTTCGTGCAGGTAAACATATCTTTAAATGAAAATGTTAAGTATAAAGTCTGTTAGAAAATTGGCATTTTCAAATTTGTTTTGGTATAACTATAATTATCAAAATTTTGCAGTGGAAAAATATATCGCATACTCGGGAATAAACTCCAAATAAAGATATTTCAAGTTTTAAATATATTTATGACAGAAACAAACTGTTATAAAACGCCAAACGGATTATATCATGATAACAAACCCGCCCCAATGTTTTAAACCATACTATACGGGCAGAGACATAATATATACACATATATGTCTCTGATACGGGTCACAAGTTTACCTGTTTTTTGAAAGCTGTACAATGACATGAAGTTGTTTACATCGCTATCATTTGTTTACAGTTAATCATTGCGTCATTGGCAAAACATTTTCAAAAATAAATATCCACGACATCATTTAATTCAACTGGTATTTAAGTGAATTCAAAATATGCTACGAACGGACCGAAGAGGCGACCTTATCGGACCACAGATGAATTATCACGTTGTGATTGGTTAAACGCCGTCACGTGGTGACCCCCTATGAGACCGTATGGGGTTAGTAAGTTTCATATGGGGTTCATGACGCGTTAATGGCGACGTCATCCATTAATGTTGTTGTTTATTTTTCAACAAAATGCCGCAGAAAAGGTCCAGCGTCCGATAAATTCGTTATACGATAAACTACTGACCCCCTACGGATCCATAGAGGGTGAATAAAATGCATAGGGGACTCGGCCTCCGGCCTCACCCCCTATGGATTTTACTAACCCTCTATGGATCCGTATGGGGTCAGTAGCGAACCATATAACTTATAGTGTAAGATGAGAATGCGTTTTGGGAGCGAAGCGACGTCATACATTTGACTTTGTCAGTATTTATATATTCTTTTTTTTAATGTTATGCTTACATCATGTATATTTTTCTCCTTTTAAACTTTTATGCGAAAAATGAAGAAAGCACTGTGAATTTCTGACCGTTCGTATTTCCTGTTTTGAAGAACGTTTAGCCTCACTTGTTTACATCGTCAAGGGTGCTTTCATACACGCCCGCGTTCCAAGGTCGTCAAAGCTATTTTTGAGAAGACCCCTTAAAGCGACCGTTTCCAAGGCACTCGTCGTAAGAAACATGCGTTAAAATATGCGCATTGGTAAAGGGCCGAGCCACCTTAATTTGTAAATATATATATCTGCATAGTAAATCAGCCATATTTTTTATGTCAGGATGTAATGTATAATACAATCATGACAATGGACAGCAAAATTGCAATATAATAACAAAAAATTTTGGTTCGCATAAATTTAGGATACCAGCATGTCCTCATGTTATTCAAAATATTGATACGTAACAAAATTTCAGTAGTTTTGATACCTCCAGCTGACTTGTACAACAAAATTATTTGACCGCATTACCAAAACTGACCATATGTGAACTTTAAATTGTAAATCTATATACCAGCATAGTAAATCAGCCTTATTTTTAATGTTGGGATTCAATGTATAATACAATCATGACAATGGACAGCAATATTGCAATATAATAACAACAAATTTTTGTTCGCCTAAATTAAGGGTGCCAGCAAGTACTCTTTTGACTTAAAATACTGATACGTTATAAAATTTTAGTAGTTTTGATGCCTCCAGTTGACTTGTACAACAAAATTATTTGACCGCATCCACCAAAACTGACCATATATGCACTTTAATTTGTAAATCTATATACCAGCATAGTTAATCAGCCATATTTTTTATGCCAGAATCAATGTATAATACAATCATGACAATGGACAGCAAAGTTGCAATATAATAACAACAAATTTTTGTTTGCATAAATTTAGGATACCAGCATGTCCTCATTTTATTCAAAATATTGATACGTAACAAAATTTCAGTAGTTTTGATACCTCCAGCTGACTTGTACAGCAAAATTGTTTGACCGCATTCACCAAAACAGACCATATGTGCACTTTAATTTGTAAATCTATATACCCGCATAGTAAATTAGCCATATTTTTTATGTCAGGATTCAATGTATAATACAATCATGACAATGGACAGCAAAATTGCAATATAATAACAAAAAATTTTGGTTCGCATAAATTTAGGATACCAGCATGTCCTCATTTTATTCAAAATATTGATCCGTAACAAAATTTCAGTAGTTTTGATACCTCCAGCTGACTTGTACAACACAATTATTTGACCCCATTACCAAAACTGACCATATGTGAGCTTTGAATTGTAAATCTATATACCAGCATAGTAAATCAGCCTTATTTTTAATGTCAGGATTCAATGTATTATACAATCATGACAATGGACAGCAATATTGCAATATAATAACAACGAATTTTTGTTCACCTAAATTAAGGGTGCCAGCATGTCCTCTTTTTACCTAAAATACTGATACGTTACAAAATTTCAGTAGTTTTGAAGCCTCCAGTTGACTTGTACAACAAAATTATTTGACCGCATCCACCAAAACTGACCATATATGCACTTTAATTTGTAAATCTATATACCCGCATAGTAAATCAGCCATATTTTTTATGTCAGGATTCAATGTATAATACAATCATGACAATGGACAGCAATATTGCAATATAATAACAACGAATTTTTGTACGCATAAATTTAGGATACCAGCATGTCCTCATTTTATTCAAAATATTGATACGTAACAAAATTTCAGTAGTTTTGATACCTCCAGTTGACTTGTACAACAAAATTATTTGACCGCATCCACCAAAACTGACCATATGTGCACTTTAATTTGTAAATCTATATACCCGCATAGTTAATCAGCCATATTTTTTATGCCAGAATCAATGTATAATACAATCATGACAATTGACAGCAATATTGCAATATAATAACAACAAATTTTGGTTTGCATAAATTTAGGATACCAGCATGTCCTCATTTTATTCAAAATATTGATACGTAACAAACTTTCAGTAGTTTTGATACCTCCAGCTGACTTGTACAACAAAATTGTTTGACCGCATCCACCAAAACTGACCATATGTGAACTTTAATTTGTAAATCTATATACCCGCATAGTAAATCAGCCATATTTTTTATGTCAGGATTCAATGTATAATACAATCATGACAATGGACAGCAAAATTGCAATATAATAACAACAAATTTTGGTTCGCATAAATTAAGGATACCAGCATGTCCTCATTTTATTCAAAATATTGATACGTAACAAAATTTCAGTAGTTTTGATACCTCCAGCTGACTTGTACAACAAAATTGTTTGACCGCATCCACCAAAACTGACCATATGTGAACTTTAATTTGTAAATCTATCTACCCGCATAATAAATCAGCCATATTTTTTATGTCAGGATTCAATGTATAATACAATCATGACAATGGACAGCAAAATTGCAATATAATAACAAAAAATTTTGGTTCGCATAAATTTAGGATACCAGCATGTCCTCATTTTTATTCAAAATATTGATCCGTAACAAAATTTCAGTAGTTTTGATACCTCCAGCTGACTTGTACAACAAAATTATTTGACCACATTACCAAAACTGACCATATGTGAGCTTTGAATTGTAAATCTATATACCAGCATAGTAAATCAGCCTTATTTTTAATGTCAGGATTCAATGTATTACACAATCATGACAATGGACAGCAATATTGCAATATAATACCAACAAATTTTTGTTCACCTAAATTTAGGGTGCCAGCATGTCCTCTTTTTACCTAAAATACTGATACGTTACAAAATTTCAGTAGTTTTGATGCCTCCAGTTGACTTGTACAACAAAATTATTTGACCGCATCCACCAAAACTTACCATATATGCACTTTAATTTGTAAATCTATATACCCACATAGTAAATCAGCCATATTTTTTATGTCAGGATTCAATGTATAATACAATCATGACAATGGACAGCAATATTGCAATATAATAACAACGAATTTTTGTTCGCATAAATTTAGGATACCAGCATGTCCTCATTTTATTCAAAATATTGATACGTAACAAAATTGCAGTAGTTTTGATACCTCCAGCTGACTTGTACAACAAAATTGTTTGACCGCATCCACCAAAACTGACCATATGTGAACTTTAATTTGTAAATCTATATACCCGCATAGTAAATCAGCCATATTTTTTATGTCAGGATTCAATGTATAATACAATCATGACAATGGACAGCAAAATTGCAATATAATAACAACAAATTTTGGTTTGCATAAATTAAGGATACCAGCATGTTCTCATTTTATTCAAAATATTGATACGTAACAAAATTTCAGTAGTTTTGATACCTCCAGCTGACTTGTACAACAAAATTGTTTGACTGCATCCACCAAAACTGACCATATGTGAACTTTAATTTGTAAATCTATATACCCGCATAATAAATCAGCCATATTTTTTATGTCAGGATTCAATGTATAATACAATCATGACAATGGACAGCAAAATTGCATTATAATAACAAAAAATTTTGGTTCGCATTAATTTAGGATACCAGCATGTCCTCATTTTATTCAAAATATTGATCCGTAACAAAATTTCAGTAGTTTTGATACCTCCAGTTGACTTGTACAACAAAATTATTTGACCGCATTACCAAAACTGACCATATGTGAACTGTAAATTGTAAATCTATATACCCGCATAGTAAATCAGCCTTATTTTTAATGTCAGGATTCAATGTATAATACAATCATGACAATGGACAGCAATATTGCAATATAATAACAACAATTTTTTGTTCACATAAATTTAGAATTCCAGCATGTCCTCATTTTATTCAAAATATTGATACGTAACAAAATTTCAGTAGTTTTGATACCTCCTGCTGACTTGTACAACAAAATTATTTTACCGCATCCACCAAAACTGACCATATGTTCACTTTAATTTGAAAATCTATATACCCGTATAGTAAATCAGCCATATTTTTTATGTCAGGATTTAATGTATAATACAATCATGACAATGGACATGCAGCGATATTGCAATATAATAACAAAAAAATTTGGTTCGCATAAATTTAGGATACCAGCCTGTCCTCATTTTATTCAAAATATTGATATGTAACAAAATTTCAGTAGTTTTGATACCTCCAGCTGACTTGTACAACAAAATTATTTGACCGCATCCACCAAAACTGACCATATGTGCACTTTAATTTGAAAATCTATATACCCGGACAGTAAATCAGTCATTTTTTTATGTCAGGATTTAATGTATAATACAATCATGAAAATGGATAGCAATATTGCAATATATAATAACAACAAATTTTTGTTCGCATAAATTTAGGAAACCAGCATGTCCTCATTTTATTCAAAATATAGATACGTAACAAAATTTCAGTAGTTTTGACACCTCCAGCTGACTTGTACAACAAAATTATTTGACCGCATTACCAAAACTGATCATATGTTCACTTTCATTTGTAAATCTATATACACCATGACGTACCCACATAGTTTTAGAAAAAATATATTTTCTTGTCGCTAAATAGTTTCTTGTCGCTTGTTGACGCTTGTTGTCGCTAAAATTCTTGTTGTCGCTAATTAATGAGACCGATTTTAGGACGTCCCATATAAATATCGGTAATGACAAATCTCTCGATAAATCTGACGAATTTGACGAGATTGTTGATAGTTTTACCACACCGTATGCTTACGGACACTGTACATTTTCTGTTAGAATATTCTGCGGGAAATAGAATAGTAAATCCAATGCAAACAAGTTGAATATCAATGAAATATCCATGCAAGTATAAATTTATGCATAAAGTAAAATTTAGGAAGGGACAGGTAAACAACGGGGAACGAAGTAACGTAGACAATGTTGCCGATATCCCGTGATATAAGAATATTGTTCCGATGCGTTGGATAACCTTTCTATCCGCCTTCTAATAAAAAAAACCTCTCTGTGATCGTATAGCCATTTTTTATTTATATAAGAATGCATGTATATCAAATAAAAGAGAGCATTTGTATAATATCTAGTAGAGTCTAGCGAGTAAATAATAAATGATATATGTGGAAAAACAATGCGAATGTTGTTTACATATTTTAATTAAAGCTCAAGTCTGATATGAAAACTCTTATAACGATAATCTGTCATAAGCAGACCTATCCTCAGGTCTGGTCAATAGCAGACTTGTCCACAGGTCTGGTCAAAAGCAGACCTGTCCTCAGGTCTGGTCAGGAGCAGACCTGTCTACAGGTCTGGTCTGAGGCAGACCTGTCCTCAGGACTGGTCAAAAGCAGACTTGTCCACAGGTCTGGTCTGGGGCAGACCTGTCCTCAGGACTGGTCAAAAGCAGACTTGTCCACAGGTCTGGTCTGGAGCAGACTTGTCGATAGGTCTGCAGCAGTCATAAAAAAGCAGACCGTAGGTCTGGTCCACCAACGACGAAGTTAACTTGCTTGACTGCTTAAAAATTCTCAAGTTAACTTAGAAAGCAGTCAACAAGTTAACTCTAAGTTAACTTTTGTCAAGGTTAGGACCGCACCCATCTGTATCTACAACAATAAATCTTATTTAGTTCAAGACCGGGTAAACCGGGAAAAAAAGACACGGATTATTTAATCATATCTCAATCTTCGGTAATAAGAGTGGAGTTGTCGGATTGAATGATTAATGTCACCTGATTGGAAGATATTTATTGATGATGTTCAGGAGCGATGTAGAAGGTCTGCAAGAGACGTTTTCCTTTCATTAATGCTGAAGACTATCGACTCTAACCACATGACTAATCAGTTAAGAGCCCTATTGGACAACATTTAAACATCTTCCAACCGCAATTTTACAATAGTTTTGAGTATGCTTTTATAAACGACCTCAATATTGGATCCTGCAACTGAAAGTTTACTTGAATTTAATACTGTACAGTTGTAAAAATAATGTCTTATAACTTAATCGAATGTTTGTTTCGTGTGCAACAGATGGTATCTGAATCCTAATTTAGTTTTCCTATCATTGCTTAATACAATAATGGTTCACCACAATGAAAATAAATTACACTGCTAATTTGCAAAATTGTAATGTACAGTATAGGTGTATGCATAAGTCTCATATTATCTATAACTTTTAGGAATATCCCTTCAGTTATAAAATTATTCAAAAAGTTATCAAAGGTACCAGAATAATAATTGAGTACGCCAGAGGCACGTTTCGTCTACATAAGACTCATCAGTGACGTTCATATAAAAAAGGTTATAAAGCCAAACAAGTATAAAGTTGAGGAGCATTGACGATTCAAAATTCCAAAAGGTTGTACTAAATACCACTAGGTTAATCTATGCCTGGGATAAGAAAATCCTTAGTTTTTGAAAAATTCAAAGTTTTGTAAACAGGAAATTTATAAAAATGACAACATAATTGAAATTCATGTCAACACCAAAGTGCTGACCACTGGACTGGCGATATTATTGGGGATGAAACGTTCACCAGCAGTGGCATCGACCCAGTGGTTAAATAGTTATCAATGGTACCAGGAATACAATTTAGTACGCCATACGTGCGTTTCATCTACATAAGACTCATCAGTGACGCTCATATCTAAAAAGCTTTGGTTAAAGCCAAACAAAAACAAAGTTGAAGAGCATTGAGGATCCAAAATTCCAAAAAGTTGTGCCAAAGGTGACACCTAAACAGATCCATCGTGGATTGGAGAAATCGAGAGATGTTCCGAAAACTCTAAAATCCACCTTTTGTAACTGACATTATCAATAATTCCCATCACAGAATAATTAAACTCCCTTCTTTCATGTACACCTTATAAAAACTATGAAATGAAGCAAGAAGGTAGAGAACAAAAATGAAGAAAAAAACCACTTTAATAACAACGAACTTTATTCGTGGACAACGACATTCAGGGTAATTAATTGTGGTCTGAGGCCGCTTTGCGTCACTGTTGGGTTGTATGAAGACGAAACGCGCGTCTAGCGTATTAAATTATAATCATGGTACCATTGATAACTATTTGCAAAAATTTACATTGACAAGACTCGACATAATCTTGACTGTATTAAGCTAAACTTTAAATAACCTAGCATATTGTAAAAGTATAATATAATTGAGATGGCTGTAAATATCTTTTAAAATCAAAGTTGATCGGAAAAAGTAAAAAAATAAAAAAAAATGAAAATTTACTATCTGAATTTTGTCCGAAATGAAAATTTCGCTTGTCTTTCATGTACCTATTAAATAAATACTTAAATTTGAAAACTATAAACATGATAAAACAAACTTCTATATAACCTGATATTTTGTAAAATTTATACATAATTGACAATGATGGAGTGATTCCGACTATACCAATATTATCAAGTACCTAATTTGACTTATTGGGTATAGTTTAGACCAAAGTCAAGTACAGTTAAGAGCAGTTAATTGCTGTCGACTATGTCGATATTAAAAGGAAGATTTGGTCGCATTGCCTATGAGAAAACTCCCCACAAGAGACCAACCGACACAGAAGTTAACAACTATAGGCCCCCGTATGGCCTTCAACAATGAGCAAATACCATATCACATAGTTAGCTACAGAAGTGACAGTAGTGAATTTCTGTTAAGGTACCGGTAGATCATAAGTAAATATTTTTTGAGACAGAATTTTCTTATACTTGGCCAGAATGAAGATTTTAATATGCTCTTTTCAAAAATATAATAAAAAGGAGGGGTCACCGTGCTATTTTTCAAGCTATGAGTCGTTGAGAGTTGCCTAAATTTGGTAAGATCGTTCATGGGAAAACACATTTGTGTGCATAAACAAAAATCTATGAGATAGAATTTTGAAATAAATTCTGAAAAGATAGGTTTTGTAATATGTTTTAAGAAAATAAAAATAAAAAATGGTGTCACCGAACTTGTTTTCTGGCTACAAGTAAAAAGAAAAAAATCCCTATCTGTCCAGTATATTTTTTGTACTAAAAGTGTTATCTTCCCTTAAATGACTCTTTTGAAGAAAAAAAATGATTCTAAAAGCAAGCAAAATGATATTTGTTGAAATATTTTGGATTATACAATAAATTGCCAAGAGTTCTTTATATTATTAAACAGTCTAACCATTAAATTGCAAATCTGTCTTCAAATTTGCAGATTTAGGCAAATAACTAGACTGATTTTTTATTGTGATTGTTCAATCCAAGATGGTGGTATATACCATGAATCTACCTTAAAACCTAGCAAATCAAGAAGAAAGAGACATTTCTGTTCAAGGTATTAAAACTCTAGGATTAACATGAACTCCAAAATGACACTTATCAAGGTGAGTTAGAGCTACGGGGTAAGCATATCCTGCTATTAATGTTTTAAGGGTCATGCACATATACAAAATATAACTTGCACCGGGAGGCATAGGTCACTATGAAGAAAATAACAAATCTGAACAAGGGACTGCAGATGCAAGTCCGCAAAAAATGTCACTGGTGAGTTGGGAATCCAAAGCATAAAATCGGTCAACCAATTATTAGTGCTGATTGTAAATCCATTCAGTGTCGATTTAATTCGTTTGTTCTCAAATAAAAAAAACCACATTTATTGCACGCACCTAAAACAAAACAAAAAAAACAACCTTGAAAACAGGCTTGTTGTTTTGGACATAAATTCTATAAACAAGTAGAAAGTATAGACATATCCACCAGTTTTTATTTAACAATTCTACGAACTAAGATAGTGCTGTTGTATTGCAAAATATATTTTGTTTCCATTTCATTCGCATATAGATATACGAAGATGTGGTATGCATGCCAATGAGACAATTCTCCATTCAAGTCACCATTTAATTGGCATTTTAAGTCAATGTATGGCCTTATTATATGTCTTTGTATTTACTTGTCACACTTTTTTTATATAGATCAACGTCATTATTGGGACATTTTGAATATTTCATTTTGTAAATTATAAACATTAGCCTGAAATAAAGATTTACCTTTATGATGTAAAAGAAGAGGGACGAAAGATACCAAAGGGACAGTCAAACTCATAAATCTAAAACAAACTGACAACGCCATGGCTAAAAATAAAAAAGACAAACAGAAAAACAATAGTACACACGACACAACATAGAAAACTAAAGAATAAACAACACGAACCCCATCAGGATATATCAGGATATATTTATTTTCTTCATCTGTTAATGTCCATATGTTTCTGTAATTTTCTTCATGTTCTTTATTATGATATCAGCCTGACGTTCTTTTCCGATTTGATGGGTTAGTTCTTTAAACAAGATTTTCGTGTTAATTGCATTGACATTGGTTGCAATGATTTATTTCGTGATAATTAACAAACTAGAAAATGCCATATTTATATCCATAATACATTGCATTTACTTTATACAAGTAAACCACAATATCGATCGATCCCTTTTAAGACAATTATCTTGAAATTACTTTTTACAATTGGTCCATTCTTGACATGCTATATGTAGATGCAAGATTGATCCATATTATTTCATTAAATATAGGGTTTGTTTTTGCAAGGATGTTGAATAAAGAATTACACTCATTGCTAACAACATTAGTTATTGTTAGTGATGTTGTTATTTCTTTCAATCCTACACAGAATCTTAGGGAGCATTATAATAAGAATGTAAGCAGAGAGAACTAGTTTTGACAGAATTCATTGAAATACTGTTAGTCGCATTAGGAACGTTTTCAAATTGTCCTGTTTGTGATATAGTGGTACTAAACAAACACCGCATAAAATATTCGTAGAAAATGTTGTGTTTGAGACGCATGCAGTTAACCTATGGTCATTGTTTACTCACGTTTGCTTAAGGATGAAGATCTGTAGATCTATTAATTTTATTCAATACAGTAAAAGAGGGACGAACGATACCAGAGGGACAGTCAAACTCATAGAACGAAAATAAACTGACAACGCTATGGCTAACAGAAGAGAAAGGGAAACAGACAAATAATAGCACCCAAGGCACACCATAGAAACTAAAGAATGAGCAGCACGAACCCCATGAGAAACTGGGGATGATCTCATGTGCTCCAAAAGGATAATAGATCCTGCGCCAAAGTAGCACCCGTCGTGTCAGAATAATAATTCTAAACCAGAGGGACGTTCTGCTTTTTGAATATATATCTGTGGTGATAGTAACACACTCATTCAAACTACTGAAAGTCTTAAATAAACAGTTTACAGGTAGTGACCTCGATATGTAGCTTATTCTCGTGTGTATCTTAGTCTAGACGCAATCTATTTAACTATCGAGTTAACCCCCGAACCCCTCAGATCAGATGACCATATAAGCGATATAAACATAAATATAGATATAAATAGATTAAGCAACGCGTGCAATTAGAATTTGTGTATTCTGTTTAATTTCATATTATAGATTAAAAAATATGTTTATCATCGTTTTTAACGGTATCAGAATGAATTTATTTGTGGATCGAATCAATCAATGAATTGATTTACCATTGTTTTCCTTTCAATGTTGACATTATTTTCCATTAAATTACTTTACACGGATAATTCATGCTTTATCCACCTATAGCCAATGAATTAAATTGAAGTTTACATGAATATGGATTCAATGAGGTCGAATTATTCACTTGAAAGTTTTCGATGTTTCTTAGCTTATTTTGACAAATTTGAACCATACTGGCAGCTAAAAGCGAAAAATGATTTCACTATTTCACATTCATTAATAATTGGACAAAAATAAATGATACTGTAAGATACAGTGTGTGTTTATTTTTGTATGCATATGACGGAGGACACGAATAAAAATTTAAGTGTTGATGGGTGTCTGTATTATTCACAACAGTTGTTTACAAAGGTTCTAATAGAAAGAGGAGTACGCAAAGCAAAACAACTGACCCTTTAAGAATAACGAACTCTGAAAGTAAAAGATGCGGACGAAAACTTAAAGAAAACACCATTTGTTAGTACACACGACAGGTATTTACCGAACTTGTTTAATACTATTAAATTTAACCTTCCGATTATACATGTACATGAAAGTGAAACCAGGAAACAATTGGTACCGGAAAGAAACTTAATTTACAGCTGAAGACAACATAAACCAGAGCTCGATTCGAACCAAAGGTTAGTGCTTTGAAATAAAATATTGCGGAGATTCTAGATGCGGTGTTTGCTGTCAAGATTTCAAATATTTAGAAAGGAGATGAAACGTTATTTCATAACAACGTTCAGATCAAGATTAAATCCCGATAACTTTTAATTACGAACAATGCCGTAATGTCACAAGCCTTCTTAGCGACGTCGCCTATAACAATGATAATTCAGTTCTGATGAAGAGTCCCAATGGACGGATTAAATAGATTGAACTGTTAACTCATTTACTTATATTACTTAACCTTGTATCACCATCACTGCTGGTAATCCGAGGGATGCAATTTGTCGAAAAGTTGTCACTGATTCAGACGTTCTTGTAATGTAATAATTTTTGTGACTGCATCCTGCGTTAATTTATAAGATCCTCTACGATAGATCATTCAGCGGATCCTTAAAAAATTTCATCTACATGTCTCATATATTATGTACTGTGATACGACGCTGGATCAAATCTGACGAGGAAAGATAACACCCAGCCTACGAAAGTTTTATTCATGTAGATCTAAGATTGTCGAATGGTCTAGCGCGTCTCGGTCTAGGGCATAGTGCAAGGCGATTTGGTGCCCCGATATCTCAGAAGCAAGAGTTCGAATCCCAGACAGGGAGGAACAAAAAAATCCTTCCGCAAATTTACAGATCTATCCTTGTTGGGCTGACGTTTAGACGAATTGCATATATAGATTGAATGTATGTTCAGCCTTGTATCACCATCACTGATGATGATCCGATGGATAAAAAATGTGTCGCAAAATAGTCACTTTTTCAGACGTACTTTTATATATAGATATATATATAGATATATACATTGATAATTCAGCTGAACTCTTACATTTTATCTTCATGACTTATGTATCATGTACTGTATTACGACGCTAGATTAAATCTGACGAGGAAAGGTAACACACGGCCACCGAAATATTTATCATTGCGAAGCCTCTGTGTTCGTGTGGCCTAATACGTCAGATACAGTGTAATTCGATTTGGTGTCACAATATCTCAGTAGCGTGAGTCAGAATCCCGGCGATGGAAGAGCAAAAAATTTTAAAATGCCAACGTACATTTCTAACATTGTTCAGCTGATGTTTAGAATAATTATATATCACTCTCATTTGCTAAAAATAACACAAATGAAAGTTCCATTTGATAAAAGAAAATTCAAAATGTTTAGCGGTAGGATGATTATCTGTTGAACAGATTAGCAATGATTAGTGTGAATTTTCTGACAAATTTTAAAATTTCGCCGCTGGTTATTTGGATTGATTCAAAAATGTATTCTAAACACGAAAACGTTGTTATACATTTTAGTGATACATGTACACATATGATAAAATTAAATGTTGACATAGCCATGTTAAGTAATTTAAGCCGTAAATTCATATGTTACTAATTATAGTCCACTATACTCAAACACAAAGCTGCATATATATACTTGTTTCATAGGCATGATATCATGTTTGTTATGTGAATATTAAAAAAAATGCTTTCCTGTAATGGTAAGATAACAAACAGTAACTATATTGAAACAAAAAAATATGTAATGTGAAAAATAAAAATCTTGCTTTACTAAAAGAAAAACAGACTAACTGAATTATTGTTCCTATGTTTAAACAATCGTAAGAACATTTTTTTATTTACAAAACCATATAGCGGAAATATTTAAAACAGCAATACTACTGTGAACACTTGATAGACGAATAAACTGGACAGTGATAAATATATTGTGTTTAGATTCAATTCAATTTTTCAATTCAAAGTTATATTGCCATATAAACTTTACAGTGTGTGACATATAACAACAAGAAAAAAATGAAGACAATAACTAAGTAACTTAATATATATATGAAAATTCAGGTAAATATTAAAGGATCCCCTGTCCTCAGTTCCATTGACTTTTTTTTATAAAGGATCCTAGTTTATTCACTTGTGTTGGTTTTGATGGGTTATGTATATATATAACTTTATCATTGTCAGTGAGATTAGCAAATGAATTATTTTCTATGTTAATGCAATTAATATGCTTATCTAATATTTGAATTGTGAGAACAATTCATTAAGAAATGTTTCTCATCATCTAGTACTTTGCATTTTTTGCAAAGTCTCTCTTCGCGAGGAAATTTTCAATTACTAATGAATAATCACTGATTCTAAGCTAGACGTACATTCGTTCAGTATCTTGAAATAGTGTGTTTGTTCACAACTTGTTAATATTAATATAACTACTATGATCGTTGTAGTGGTCGTCGGCTTTGCTAATGAAAGAAAATACATGTGATCATGTGATTATGAAATTTTTCGAAGAAATGAATCAAATTACCTCTCGTTGAGAATGATATTATGGTTCATACACGCTGTAATAGACGTTAAAAACGAAATGATAAGCTTCACACGTTTATCCAACACCACGCTTGTTATCAGGCAATGTCGTGTACGAACGTAGTACAACGAAAACGTAAGAAAAAAAAATGGGCGTGGTTCAGTAGATGTTTATAAGCATTAATCAAAGCAAGGATTCTGGATATATAAAATATTTACCTTTTAAACATAAATGATTACTATCGAACTATTCTGAACTACCATTAACTTGTATTTGGTGTACACTTAAAATTATATATATTTCATGATAAACTATCAGTCACGGATGTGGTTTCTTTTGGAACATGTGTGTGTAATTCGTTTAGCTGGTTTTAAAGCTGACTTGAATATTTCAATATTACGTTCAGTACAACCCTTTTCTTTCATTTCTCTAATTATATCATTACTTAATTCTTCTTGTTTAGCAAATGACTCATTTTGAAACTGCCACATGCTCCTCCTATTTTCGTTCACTATCTCTTCTAGCTGGGACTCGTCTGTTATTATTATGTCCATGCAATTTTGGAATGCAAAATATACATCTTTCCATATTAAATCCATTTCATCTTTTTCTTTTGGGAATATGTCTGTAGTTGAAAGTATGTGCAGCGCTGTTGACCATCGATGAACTATCATCATTACAAATTGTATGCATAAGAGTACTCCGAATACAATGGAAAACATGAATGATATGGGTCTGATGATTATATAATTTGATTGACAAGGAATTTGGATAGATAAAGTTTCGTTTATTGAACTGGAGTATTCAAGGCTGAACATTAATACTATAGCTAAGGTGTTCACAATAAGAACAAGTATTATTGAACTGTTTCTTAAATTACCCAGTTTGGTCTTCATGTCATCTGTATGACCTGTAATAGCTAGAGGTTTTAAACAACCGTCTAACTTCTGTTCCCAGAATAGTTTCTCATCTACTGGCAGTTGATCGTTGCAAAAGATATCTCCTTAGTAAACATTAAAAAAAAACTTCTATAAGATTGTTTGTTAATAAATCCCCTGCACTGTTAGATTTGGTAGTACAATCACATATCGATTAGCAATGAACAGATTAGGACCGTTCAAAATCCTATGTTTTATACATTATACTGTTTAGTGAACATTTGTTAAATTAAACCACGCTTTAATGATAAAAAACATTAAAATAAAATATCTACTTTTTTTTACTTTTACGAATTCAATTTAAATAGTTGATGTCATTACCTATTATATAATTATGATTACATACAATTATAATAATAATGACGAAACATCGCATGTCATTGTAAGTCTATATGATAGATTCAACTTAAATTTTCAATATAGAATGTAAAATATGATTTATGCACGCAAACAGTCTCTACTGTTAGATAGATGATTGGCTTATGCTCCGGCAAACATATTCGACACTGCCACAGTCTATTTATGGCAGTTCATATTCGAATCCGGTAAATCAGTTGTTGTTGTTTGTTCCTAATATTTTTTTTTCTTTCGTTGTTTTGTACAACAATCGTTCGCTTTTTTCGTTTGCTTTGTTATTATTTTCGATGATTTGCTCGATCACTGCGCGGTTTTACCTTGTGATGTGGGACCTTTTTGACGTATAGGTGTTAACTTTTTAATCATTTGTTCTCGGAAAAAGAGTTGTCTTATTGGAAATTATACCACACCTTATTTTTTATATTGTTAGGTATTCTCTTAGTATGTTACTTTGTCCTCAGGAAAACAAACACCTGACCATGTCAGTAATAATCATACAAAACGATATTGTTTTGGGAGATTATTTCAAAGATACAAAAGATACAGCTTATCAACAAATCGTTTAAACTTATTACAGAAGCAGTCTTCCACTGTCTCTAGTGTGAAAGGATATTTTGCAACTCTCGGCAGTTAAATGCTGAATATATACGATCGACACACGTCAAGTTTCTTTTTTAAAAATATACCTGTCTCGAAAGAGGAAAAAATGTATTACACATTAACTAACACAAGTCCATTGATTTCGACAACCGAAATTTTATAATGTTGCTTTTTGAAACATTTTGAGATTTTTACTTAAAAAATGAAAGAAATAGAAAAAAAGGCGATTCCTTTTCAAAATGCTCTTATGAATTGATGTTTATTTGTTCTAATTAAAATGCAACGTGTTGTTGCAGCCATTCATAAAGATATACACATATATATACTTCAGTATAAAAAAAAATATTTGAAATATAAAATCATTATATATACCAGGATTGGATTTTCAACCAACAAAAGAATACAAAAGACCCATCAGTGACGCTAGAAGAAAAACAGTTTTTTAAAAAAGCCAAAAAAGTTCAAAAAATCATGAATACTTAACAACTTAATTCTTTAATTTTTTTCTGGATATATTCAGTTAAAAAATCATATCATTCCACGCTGTGTATTTCTGGACACAATTTTAAACAAATATATATATATATATTAGGGTTATATTTTCTTTGAAGATGGAAATGGCTGCGGTGCTGTTTCAAACAGCATGTTATTTTTAAGTTCCTGTCATTTGACGGATGGCTTTCTCTATCGTCAAAATAAACACAAATAATAATATGAGTATGCGTTAGATGGAATGTTTGGAGAATTGAGCAGTGTATCATGTTATATTTTTTTTTTTTTTGTAAGCCATCGTAAACTTAGTAACATACTAACTGCCAGTTGCAGAACTTCCTTTTTCTGTTTCACTGAAAATATAAGTTATGCTTAAGTTGATGTTTGAAATTATGCTAAGAAAACGGAGATAAATTATTTTTTCTCACTCTCCATTCTTTAAGATTGTATCACCATTTTAATTTTCATGACAGCAATTTATATCAATTAAAACATTGTTAACGCCTTAGTAACAACACAAGTGTTCGCTATTTATAAAAATTCAAATTAGGATAACGTGTTTTGTCATCATTTCTCAAAACAAAGCCACAATCATAGAATACATATCAAATACATTCAAGTAAAATTGACTATTTTTGCATAGTGATCATTTGTTCCGCGTTGTAGGAGAAGACACCATAGTATTTAACCTGTACAATACATAACCCCCTAAACATGTTACACAAATACATACTCTTCGTTTCAAACATGTAGTAGAGGGAATCCTGTCAATGTCCTTCAACTAAATGACAAACGTGACGCGCTATACAAACTGATTACTGTTATTACAGTAATATCAAATACTTTTTTAACAACCTTTTGTATCGCAAACGAATAATAATATTGTTTTATACCTTAAACGATTTTTCATGTTGATATTTTCGTTCTGTTCAGCATTCTTGGTACTTTCTTCATCTTTATTAGAAATTTCATGACCCTCTCTGGTTCCCCATTTCTCATCATTCATGTTTGCAATAGAATATAGGAAAAGCACGATGGACGTGCAGGGAATGGCAATAAAGTACAACAAGCAATGTTTTACACAGCCGCTTTCCTAAAGTAATACACACATAATGCATACATGTATGAACAATAAAAGTGCTTAACATGTCTCTTTAAACCTAGCGAATACATATGTTATTGTTTCGCAAACATATATGTGTAGTCGTATTGATATAAGGCAAATTTGTTTTACACAATAATTTGATCGTATCATGTGAAATTAAACTATGATCTTTCGATAATATAACAATTAGAAAATCGTTCATTTCAAAAAAAATATTTCGACGCTTGAACCTTTGCATATACATTTGGCCACACAAATATTGAAACTATTGTATTCGAAGAATTCAGTACATTTGTTTTGAAAGGTACGATACTAAAGAGATAGCTAAACCCATAAATTGATAAAAGAGGGGCGAAAAATACCAGAGGGACAGTCCAACTTATAAATCAAAAATAAACTGACAACGCCATGGATAAAAACGAAAAAGACAAACAGACACATAATAGTACACATGACACAACATAAAAAAAACTCAAGACTAAGCAACACGAACCCCACCAAAAACTGAGGGGACCTCAGGTTCTCCGGAAGGGTAAGCAGATCCTTCTTCACATTTGGCACCCGTCGTGTTGCTCATGTTATTACAAACCCGGTAAATAGTAAAATTCATTAGGTCACATTTATGAAAAGGGAAGGGGAGTGTAGTTACGACATAAGGAACATATCCGATATCATATGTGAAATATTTATTCCATAACGGGCAACCAACTCGTGATGGCGTCCGTAAACTTTACAAAAGGATGATTTCAACTTCACCATTTGAAACTATTGGTGGTTTAATAGCTACCTTGTGAGCTGAGTAGCAACCACCTATCAAGAAAATCATGATTAGAAATACTAGCAAGGAAATATCGTATTGGAGATATATACTCTGTATGCAGGCGCTGCTGGAATGTTGCTACTTAGAAATGGAAAGAAAACAAAATTCAACGCATTTAACAACAAAGTGAACAATATGAACCCACATTGATGAAGAATTTACTGTAAGAAGTGATTTTGAGTTCCAGTAAAACACATTTAGTCGCCGTATACGTGATACACACTTTTAATCTAGTTATGTGTTATATAGAGATAATATCTTCAGATTAACTTGGTTTATTCACTATGCTTGCAACACTATTTGTGACTCTTCACCCTGTTTAACTTAAGTGACATTTTGTGTGTTGAGTGCATGTATTGTGTAAACGTATCAACAGTTGGCTTTTAATATCATATTACTTTTTTAATAATTGAAAGATTCACATGTACATGCAATTTAAAACCTTACATGTTCCGTTCATGCTAGAATTGCACATCATTTACATTTTGTTCATCTGAGGTGTTTTTCTCTAGTTATAATTTTGTCTTTATTTTTACTCATAATGTCTTACTGGCTCCTATATCGACAACAATAGTCTTCAGAAAGGTAATGTTCGAAGAAAATTAACGAATGTATATCACAAAGGATTGTCATTCTTGGTATTAAATCTTACCTTAGGATGTAGAATCGTAGCCGATATAAATACTCCGACAATAAAACAGAAAAACATAGTTGACGTTGAACATAACTTTTCTTCAACAGCTGACCGGATTACTCCAGCAATTACCAGAACCATCAACACGAAAAATATGAAGGATACAATTTGAGCACAAAGTATCTGGAAAGACAACCGATAATAGGAACTTAAGATTAGTGTTGTAAATCTGAAATTTGATTTTATTGTAGTATATATGTATTTCGATGCACAACATACAAATATCCTCAAATTGAGTAACTCAAAATAATCCATCTTGAAAACTGTAAATCAATAGAAAGCTTATTAAACCAATATTTGCTTGACATACACATGTCTATATTGCATTTAAAGGACGATGTATTTCGAATTGCAATATATCCATTACATTATCATAGTCTTAACAGAAAAAATATCTAAACATATACATCTTTCATACAAAGTATCATACACGTAGAATGTGAAGACGTCTCTGTTAAACGGTTAAACACACCTGTTTGTCTTTCTTGAACATACAAATATATATAAATGTTATAACTGGTATCAAAATCGCAAATAGTAGGACGAATCCAGTAATGGTCTCTACAGTATCCCCTATCATAAGGACTAGAGCTCCATACATCATCATTATTATTGTACCGGGAGTAAGAATAGATGATATGCAGTATAACAATTGGTACAAAATGTACAGACGGGTAATTTTGTTGTTTTTAGCACACACAGTCCTCGCTTCAATAATTAGGTCGATTACATTTGCTAAGGTTGAAGGTATCCATCGACGTCTTTGTTTGAAGAATTCTTCAAACGTTTCTGGTACATATGTTTTTGCGTCTGATTCTGCGCAATAGTCTATTCTAAAACGTGCTCTCAAAAGTAATGTACAAAGCCATCGGTCTTCACCTAGAAATGCAGAAGAGAAAGTGTATTTGATAGGTATAAGAGCATAGATAAATGTGTGAGGATTTATAGCCTGTATTTTTATAAAATTTCACGTTCTTAGATTAAGAATGTATTGCACAGAAAGAAAGGTTGTGACGTCCTCATGCAAAATTATTCTTAGATATTGTGTTGGGTCGTTTTAGTAACATAATGTTCAGCGGATTTAATCTTTTCTGGTCTGGACAGAGCAGCAGGCACCCTATCAGGAATATTAGTTAACATATTTGACACAGGTCGTAATTCGAAGAGGATTATTAAGACTGATTGACCCAATATAGACAAGTGCATACAAAACAAAATGGAATACTAAAGCAAGGGATGGACAGTTCGTAACAGTCGAAGCATCTAATGTGTTACTGTAATATCTTACCTGCGATAACTGATAAAATATTAGTGTTTGAATTTGTATGCTCTTGTGTATTAATGATATATATCTTCATTTGACTGTGAAAAGTGTTCCTGGTTATAAAGCCTGGTTTATGACTCTCAATGTATGTGTGCTATTAAATATACATATTGGTTTTTCAAATGTTGTTACTGTTTCTAATATTTTTTGAAACAAGACGATTATCTAGTCCAAAAGCTACCCGGAATTTAAGACAACATAAATTGAATATGTATGCGTAGTATCCATTGAGTATGAATAATATTAGTAATTATCGACACTTTACCTAGACATGTGATAAGTTTTATTCAGTTATAATTTTTCTTAATGGAATGTTACCTTGGTCATACTGAATAACATGATGTGCTTCCTCTGGCTGTTTAGAGTAGTCCACTAGTATTTCTTTTAAGGCTGACCCTCTAAATAAACTAAAACATCCAGGACTACACAAGACACATCCAATAACATGTTCAGTTGCTTTTTGCAACCAATGACTGACAGCATATTCAAATTTCTGGTACCAAACCATTGGACCTGAATATATTCCATAAGCTATAAAGTGTTTTTTTATCGTTTATCCCTTGACATGACTCAGTATTTATGCATTCAGCCATTTATTTGTTTTTACTTTGGACGTTTGATATTATATTTGTTATTCTCATCGGATTTTGTCTAATGCTTAGTTGGTTACTGTGTGTGTTACATTTAAATGTTGTGTCGTCATTCTCTTGTATTTAATGATTTTCCCTCGGTTTTGGTTTATGACCCAGATTTGCTTTTTTTCTATCGATTTATGAGTTTTGAACATCGGTATACTACTGTTGCCTTTATTTAGGGCACAGGTTGTTCAAGAGGTGTGGTTTGGACGAAATAGAGGTTTTCCTTGTCTTTCTAATTTGTAACTTATCGAGAAAGTATATACTTAATACTGTATATACTATTAATTACGGAACTTAGTGTAGGATTAATTTAAATGTTTGTTTGAGTGTTTAAGTCAATTGTGTTGTATGGCAGTAATGTATGTCTACACAGCTTTCACTGAAGGATCCCAATTGTTGTCACTACAAAAGTCAAAAAGTCTGAAAAGACCAATTTGTGTCTGAACTCGCATGAATTTTACTCGACATTCTTTATTTGTATCAATAATTTATAAAAAAAAACTTAACATAGTATGAATTTGTCTAATAAGGTTGTTGATTTTTCTTGACAAGTGTCTTGAAAGTATGAACATTGTATTAAAAATCTCGACATCAGCTGTGAGTTTGGATTAGTCTCGACCAATTCTTTACTGTCTTAAATTTGTCTCGATCAGTCTTGACATATTATTGACGTTCATAATATTGTCTGGATATGTCTTGACATATTCTTGACAGTCTTAAGGGCAT
Organism: Mytilus edulis; assembly: GCF_963676685.1. Taxonomy (NCBI): domain Eukaryota; kingdom Metazoa; phylum Mollusca; class Bivalvia; order Mytilida; family Mytilidae; genus Mytilus; species Mytilus edulis. The sequence continues at coordinate 65,268,279 of NC_092355.1, read as the reverse complement.
CCGATACAGTTTCACGATATACTGTCATTTTTATAGTTTTGAAATATGTTGTAGGCCTTGGCGAGTTATAAAATAAAACACAAAATAAAACATAGGTCACCGTTCTCGTTTTCGAGAAAATTGAGGCTGAAAATTGGGGATTTGTGCAATTTTGCAAAAAAGTTAGGCAATGTTATAAAAAATTTGAGCAAATATTCTTTGTCGTAAATTATTAAGATCGGATTCAATTTGAAGATGTGATAAATGACAATAAGGAAAAAAATAAATCAATACACGAATAACTATAAATTTATTTAAGCCTTGCTTGGCATCGCGGACCAGATGCTCAAAGTGGTATTTTTCTAAACCTAAAAAAATGGAAATAAAGTGTTTCTGAAAATGTCATTTTTACTATTTTTCTGCATAAACGGCATTTTGTTATGCTTTCTCAAAATCTCAAATAAAATATATAGGTCATCGGGCTGGATTCCATGACAAATCGCAAATTTATCCTAAAAATTGCGTCCCCCCTTTGTAGCCTCAACGTTAGCGCTAAAGTGCACGACGTCGCTGGCAGACAATTTCGACGTTATCGCTTCAAATTACTGGCGACATTTTTCAGATGCATAAATGTTGCTTGTAAAGTACTATCTATAAATTGATAATATTGTTTTCGGAAATAAAATCATGTGAATAACAAATACCTCTTAGTGTTTGTGGTCTAAGTGAGAAACATCAAAAAAAGTTATTAAGGACTGTTGGTATTTTTTACTGCTTTCAAAAGTTAAAGACTCGGCAATTCAGAACTTGACATACAGGTACATTTACTGTACACACTCATATATTATTTCATACCGTATGTTGACCTCTAGATGTTGTTCTTTGTTTTGTTTTGGTTGGTGGGCTGCTATTTCATTACACATACTCCTTAACATCCTTTTATTCACGTTTTTATCACTGAGAAATCCGTTTTTGTTGATACGAATTAAAAGTTAACGTCGTTTGGACAGTAAATCAAATTTGACGCGCATTGCAATTTGAATTAAAATTTACGTTAGGACTTTTAAACTAATTCGAATTAATTAATGCGAATCGAATTCGAATTATGTGTGAACTCAGCAGTATCCTGCAAACGGAACTTCTTTTTTTGTACATAAATTGTAGCACATAAATTAGGCCGTTATTTTTCTCGTTTGAGTTGTTTTATTATGTCATTTCGTGACCTTTTATAGCTGACTATGCGGTATGGGCTTTGCTCATTGTTGAAGACCGTACGGTGACCTATAGTTGGTAATTTCTGTGTCATGTTTGTCTCTTGTTGAGAGTTGTCTAATTGGCTATTATACCACATCTTCTGTTTTATGTGGTCAGAAAACAAAAGCAAAATCTAATAAAGAATAATCTTCAATTTGCTAAAGGATGTTTTTCTCCGGACAGAGAAATTTTAATTTTCAAATTTTTGATTTGGCAAAAAACGATTAAATTAAAAGCGAGAGGACTGGATATATTACGATTAGTTGCGATTAAAATCCTTCTCTCATAGCGTAATTTTATTGGTAAATAACTATATATTTTTTTCACCACAGCGCGTACATAAAATATCGCACGTCCATTCCTCTGTCTGTCCTTCCGGTCCGTCTGGTTAATTAGATTTTTCAAGTGTACAATTCTTGCCAACTTTCTATAAAACTGATATCGTATGGAAACGTTCGAAAATCAGTGCATATCAACTATTCTTTAAAAGTGTTATGCCATTTGGAAATATTAACTATATTGGAAGTTGCATTGTATTTTCTGTCATTCCGTCATTTCTCTAATATATTTATAAAAAATTAAAGAACAATAGTAACAGCTGCGCTCGCTTGAAACGCCCATCGTCTTATGAAAAAAAAACGTAATACATGTTTTTAAAATAACACGGGGGTTGTACGGGAAGTCATGCTATGTATATCCTGACTCATTCATTATTCTTGCTCAATAGGAAGTTTATATATCAAAACATGTTTTAAATGATCCCAAAATTGAAGCTCAATAAAATTCAAAAACTCAAAAATGAATTAAAGAATTATCACGAAAACGTATACAAATCTTAAGAATAATTTAACTAAAAAGTAGGTGAAGTTTTAGGCAATAATTATAAACAGTTTCTGAGATACGGCGCGACATGTGAAAACCCCCTCTTTTTGTCATAAACTCAATAACTCTTAAATAAAATTTTGAATCATTTTCAAAAGTATATATAAATCTTCAGATTAAAATAACTAAGCAGTGTGTAAAGTTTAAAGCAATAGTCATAAATCGTTTTTGCGATGCAGCGCGAACTGTGAAAAACAACTGTTTTACTTTCAAAGTCCTGTTACTCAAGAAGTCCACCAAAAATGATATAGATCGTTTGACCATCATGACTGAAAAACAACCATGTTCACCTTAATGATAATATGCTGTACCATGTTTACGACGGACAGACGGACGCGGGCATTTGTATACCATAATACGTCCCGTCAAAAATTGTACTGGTGTATAAACATATTGTTGGCTAATGCCTTTTGTTAGATAAAATACGTGCAACGTGGAGGAAATAGGAACTTTGCTCTTTTATAAAAGTTGTATCATTGTTTATATTAGCGGCATACCATTATTTTTTTTTTACATGAATAAATTGTTCAGAAAGGAAATTGACTTCTTCGTGTACCTACATTTTCGATATTATTTTAAAAATATCATTGGTTTTCTGTGCTGTATCAGAAAATCGGAACTGGACCAAATCATAGATGATGAATGAAAATAAAAATGATAATTGACATGCATGATAGTAGTAACACCAAAAAGGGTCAGTCGTCATGAGATTGCTCACTATACGATATTTTGTTGAAAATCTCAAAGAAACAGTAATGTGTTTTATTTCTTATTATGTTATTAGACTATCATCCTGTTAGAATCTAATGCACTAATATCAATGGTTAGGAAGTAAGCATGCGGGAGAAACAGAAATTGGAGCATCGAAAAATCCACATAACGTTTCTTCTTACGGAAAAGTACACGCATTACGTCCCGCAAAAAGTGACGTTTTCCGGGAATTCAAACGCTTAACGTCGCGCAAAGAGTTAACTCCCTTGAAACTGTATCGGATGCTCTTAAAGCTGTCTGAATATATCTCGACACATTATTGACGGTATTAAAAATGTCTTGACAGTATAATTTCGCCTGAAATGTGTACAGACATATTTTGCACTGTGTATGACTTTCTATTAATGTTATACACTCCTTTTTATCAATGCTTAACTAAACTTTGAAGAATCAAGGATTAATTGTGTATAGTAAGATACCCTATGGGTGTAATTAAGTGGTGTGGTAAACAGACATAAAGTCACAGGACAAAAAGTCACATGTAATTATTTTTTTAATTGTTATTAGGTCTTTCCACTTTTCGTGGAAAGACCTTTTGTTTTTCTTCTGATTATTATTATTTTCTTTTTTTTTCCTTCTGCCGTCTGAGATGCTTTTTTGTCTTACAACATATCGAATGGATTTTTGGCCAATGATGTTGTACAGTAATGGGGGTTTTAAAACTCACCCTGTGTGACCGAAAACTTATTCTTATAGGAGTTATCTCCCCACGTCCCCTTTTTCTTGTTATCGCTATATCTCTAAAACCGTAAAAGATTTTAGCAAACTGTTTTCACCAAATTGTTCGTCTACTCTTAAGAATGATTTGGTTTATTTGAGTGGAGTGATCGGAAGACATCTTATGGGAGTTATTTCCCTTCGAAAATTTAAGATAGGCGATTTGTTGGATAAATTCATACGTTATAAGTCGTAGAGGCCTACAGTCTTTTGATATGAAGTCCTTGGTCTATTTGAAGGAAATTGAGGTCAAGGTCAAAGGTCAAGGTCCTGTAATAAATTTTGAATTTTGCTTGTTATCGTTATTCCACAGAAACTGTGACAGTCAATGATATGATGTGTATGCCAAATAACTGTTTTACAAAAAGGCGCAACTTCAACCTATTTAAGTCGAAGAGTTTTGGTTAACCCTTATAGGAGTTTTCTCCCCTTTTGTATTTGAAATGGATATTTCTCCACAGCCATACACGTGATTGACCTGGGGTCTTTTGATTTGTAATCACTGACCTATGACCTCAAAATTGAGGTCAAGGTCAAAGGTTAATTTGACGTTCTAGAGTTTGACCTTTGCTAAAAAATCTGTCTGGTTCATTATAACACAATTAAGTCTTCTGCATAAACCTATTAATCTTCTTTTTTTATATCAGTTTGATTTACCACATTACATCAACACAGAGTGACATTTTCTAACATCGTTTTTTAAATTTCATTCTTATTATCGAGGTGGAAAGACCTTCAAGTGTTTTCTCTGAAGAATTGGTTTTTAATAATATATAAGAGAATTATCTTGAAACATTTACATTTTATAAATATATTCATAATAAAGTTTAGGAAATGTGTCATTATACTTGCAAAATAATTTATTTAATTTTAATCATGCAAATAATATATTTCTAGGCACCATGAAGCCATTTAAGTGCCAAGCCACATTTTGTTTTATTTAAACAATTATTTGATCATCATTGATAACTTTTGTCTACAAAGATGCTTCATATACAATATTTCAAGAAGTATACAAAACTGTTTTTGTAAAAGTAAGCGTTTTCTTATTCAAAGAAAATAATCGGAAAAAATTAATTGCGACGTTTTGTCCTGTGACTTTTTGTCTGCGACTTTTTGTCTGTGACTTTTTGTCCTGCGAATGGGTAGACCCCGAATGACCCTAAAATAGTTTAAATTTTTGATTTCATTTTTTTTTTTTTTAAACGTTAAATCACATGTAATTGTTTTCAAGTCGAATATATGTCAAAATTACTGAGAAGCAGCATTTAGATTCTTAATGTTCGAAAAGCTTCCAGTGAAATTTGCTTTACATAAATGGGTAACTTCGGGCAGTTTTAAAATGTGACCATGCAATTCATCTTGTGCTTGTGTGTGGCTAAAAAGGGGAGGGGGCTTTCGTTTGGGTCAAAGAATTTGGTCCCATCTTGATTCAAAAACTTATTCAATGTTTTAGAACAACCAAAAACATTTGTTATTCAAAATTGAGTGTTGAATTTCATCATTTTTATCAAAATCAATAATGGTATTACTCCATCCTGATTATTTCTCTCTCAAGAAATCATAAAACAAGAAAAAATGTTTAGATCTATATTATTGATGTCTGTTTGAGATCCATTTCACAAGTTCAATGATTTACATAGAAATCATAAATACAGTTTATATTATTCCCGGAGTAGATAATAATTTTCTGTTAATCTTTTGGGAAATTATTGAACTTGTTTTTATGTTATAATAATTCACATCATAATTTTGATGAAGCTAATTCTTTTTAATTATTTTTTTTTTAATGAAAATGATGATTTTCATTTTAATCTATCAACAAACTTTTTGAATTCAAGTAGCATGGTCAATCAACTGATAAGTTACATGGCTGATTACTTAATTTTATGGGGAACATCCTGTCGACATGTTATATTTTATATATATTCCAACAGCCGACAATACACACATTTTCTTTTGTTAAATCAAGGAATTGTTTAGTAAGATTATACAAATTCTTAGAAGAAATATTTAAACACCCACATTTTCAATTATTTTTGTTGTAACAAGTGTAACTTGAAACAACAGTATATAATATATAATGAGAAATAAAGATTAAAGTTATATCATGTATATTGGTGATGATTTGTAAAAATTCTCCAGTAAATTTAAGACACAATACAAAATGTTCAGAATATGTCAAGCCATACTGAGAAAAAAAGAATGTCGAGAGCATGTCGAAACATCTTGAGACTGTATTGAAATGTCAAGAATTTGTCAAGGTATTTTAAGACCATACTCAAAATGTTCAGAATTTTTCGACTGAATTTCAGACAAATTTAATATATATGAGAATTTGTCAAGAAACAAAAAGACCCAAGTCATACTTTTGGAGAATATCGAGTAAAACTTCACGCAAATTAAGACAAGAATTGGTCTTTTTAGAATTTTAGACTTTTTAAGTGTGTCACATTAACTTAATATGAAAATAAATGTTTGGGTCGCACGTCCTATTTAGTCAAAATAACGAATGTAAGAACAGTTGTCCAACAACTATGATTGTCTCTATAAAACCAGGTTTAACCTACTATTGTCATTGGAAAATGACCGTACAAATTCAGGATGACGAAGTTAGTTTTCCATGATATCTGTTCGTATCTTAAACCTTACTTCAGGTTTCGTTATTTTTTATAGACTATTTAAAAATACCTTTAAGGAGTTTTGCCCAATTTAATCAAAATGAATCATGGTTTCAATGTTCTATAACAATTGCATGTCATTTTATCAATTTGACTTACTTGAACTTATCCCTGTTGGATGTATTCTACCACATGCTGCACCTACATCAGAGTATTTCCTCATTCTCTGGAGGAGATGCGGCACAGCTTCTGGTCGAAAATCAACATCGCCATCTAACGCCATTATGAAGGTATTTTCTGCTGTATAACTTTGCTTAACCTTGGAACAGTAATCAAGTAGGTAATACATATACATTACCTAAAATAAGATAACCACATAACAATGATATATCAAAAGCGCCAATCTGAAGCGATATGATATCATATCCTACCTGATACTGATTTCAGAGGATTTAACTGATTACGCAATGCCACATGTCCATCCTTGATTCCTTTTTTAAGTATGATATATACAAGAGTTATCCAAAACCCGCGCTTATATGGCAATCTCGATATTACACTTACAGGAAAACATTACATAACATGCCTATAGTACATATATATGCAAGAATATTTAGGACAGAGAAATAAACGAGTACACTAATAGTACATTTCTACATGTTACTAGGTACTAGGCGTATAATTTGATACGCCAGAAGAGCGTTTAATCTACATAAACTCATCCGTGACGGTCAGATCAAAACAGTCAAAAAACCAAACAAGAATAAAGCTAAAGAGCATTGATGATCCACAATTCCAAAACGGTGCGCCAAATACGGCTCAGGTTTTCTATGCTTGGGACAAACGTGGGATATGAAAATCCTTAATATTTAGAATAATTCATACGATTGCAAACATTTAATTTATAAAAATACCATATAATTGATATGCATGTCAACACAAAAGTGCTGACTAACCACATAATAAAACGCACATGTAAAAAAATATATAGGGTAGCATATAAAAACAGCACAACAGGACCAAGCATTGTCTGTTACACGACTGGATAGACGCCTCAACTGAGAAATACTATGGTTTATACATGGTCAATAAGTTGTTTGTGATGATTCGAGTTCAACTTCTTTAAACGTGTTATATACAATATCAGTCCAACGATGACCTGTATCTGACTGAAAACGAATATGTATAAAGTATTTGTTACTATGAACATCTTTTACACTAACGCAACTATTTTTTCCATCATTCTAAGATTTGTGGTTGGTACTTATGTCATTATACTTGTTAAAATATTATCCATCATAAGTTCATGAAGGCATATATAAGACTGTATATATGTTTTCAAGAACATGGAACTATTATAATAGCTTTTTCTAATATCCTATTGAAATCGTTCACCTCTTTTTTTAAACTGCTTTCCAAACATAAACATGATAAAGAAAGAAATGTAGGAAAACATGATTCCGACAGGAATTTGTCAATGTGAAGATTCACTTGTTTTCAAATTCTAATTATATATTATATAAAATATATTTATATTAACAAATTAAATATTTGAATATGTGTAAATAGAACATTTATACCTGACTCCAACGTTTTTTCTTCCGAATTTTCTTACTGTCTTTCAGGTGAAGAATAAGCTGTGTTTTCCCTGGCAAAACCCAAACAATTTTTCCACCATATGGAGTAATAAAGCATTGATGATGCCTTATTTCGAATTCCGCAGAATATAAATATCTTCAAAATATAATCATAGAACAATAATATTTAGAAGTAAATACAAGGTTCATTAAATGTGTTTATCTTAAACGTTGGAATACATGTACTACAAACAAACATGTTATAAGTTTGATTAACCCTGCTTAATCCTACTAAATAGATATTACAGGAAATAAAGATCACACATTCCATAAAGAAGTCTTAAAAACGATACATTTTTTATTTACTAAATTCAGTAGCATATTTCACTGTATCATTAAATTGATCAATGCATTTTATCTCTTTCCAACATAAAAAAGGAAAACCGGAATTAAAAATTAACTGTTAATAGTTGTGTATGACCTTATATAACACCGCTTTAAACCCAGTCTAAAATCGAAATTCAAAGTACTGTTTTTTCTTCTTCAAGCCATATTAATTTTGTAACGTCATTATACATTTTGATTGGTCGATTTGGTATGAAAGTAGTTTTGAACCGGTCTTATCTGTAACTGCTCATTTTATATTTTTTTGTAATGTATTCATCAAATGGGTGACACAATCGGACTGACAGCCTAGGTTTTGTCACGTAAATCCTCTTTTTGTTTTAAAGAGAAACCTGTTTGTAATAAAACTTGTATTTTCATTTTAATCTTTTGGTGAAAAGGTATTAAGATAACACATTAAATTCTCCCTCGCCCTGCTCGTCCGAATCTAAAGCATTTAATCTCTAATTCAATAGGTTATAAACAAGACAAACACAGATATAGGATTAGTTGCTCGCAGTAACATATTATTTTCTCTTGCGATACAATATTTTATTTTACTTTATTGTACATATTTCTTCGATTGAAACAATATATAAACACATGACATATAACATTGTTCCTCTTTCGCATCGTTTCTTTTCCCCCGGCTAATACCTCCAACGCCTGTACGTACAATAAACATAGCAGCAACTGCACATATACCTATGTGACCAACTTCAATTCGACGTAACTGCTAGCACCTTCGATATTAAAACATTTAAATCCAAAACTTTATATAGTACCTTTAAACCCCACCCATAAAAGCCGCCAAAACTTTCCTCGTGCCTCCTGCACATAACATCAAACTTATAAATAGTACATACTGTTATAAAACCAGTATCCGAACTAGTTATACTAGTTCCCATCTATAAATAATACTACAAATAGCAAACGGGAAAAACCCTATTTCAAACGAAATAAAATACATTGATAAAGTTCTTGCATCTGAAGGTTTTCTCAATTTATCTTCAGCAGAAACACTGAGAACCGCTTAATATTTGAAAACAAATAATGCAAACATCAAATATTTTCATTAATACGGTTGTAAAATGAAATAACATGTGAAGCAAGTGCTGATCCTTTTAGTGTTTATTTGTGTTCACAACTTTTTTGTTTATATGTTTTGTTTGTTTTTAACCTTGTATACAATTGTTTAGTTTTATACATCCTACTGCATGAGTATTACAACATGAAATGTTCCTATTTGAATTAGGAAACGTGTTAATATACGCGATCAGCTTCATTCCGTATACCATTCATTATACAATTATTTTAATATGTAAATGCCAAATTTTAACGTTGTATATTATTTAACTTCAATTTAATTAATAAAATATGTTTAATCTAACTCGTGATGGCGTCCATATTTTTTTTGGAAAGGAATGACATCAACTTCACCCCATTTGAATTCCTTGATTAATAGCTTCACTTTGAGCAGCAACCCTCTATCGAGGAAATAATTATAGAGAATACAACTCCTGGAGTATTGTATCAATTAGGAGATATACATGTATACTCCGTATACATGCACTACTGAATGTTGCTAATAGTACTGAGGACTCAACAGTCCAAAAATGTATCCTTGGATAAAAAAATCTTTAGTTTTTCGAAAAATGAAAAGTTTTGTAACAGGTAATTTATAAAAATGACCATATAATGTAATGAAAAGTTCACTATCAGAAATTTGAAATAACTCTTTTGTCGTGAAAGTTGTTTTCTAAGACTGGAACCTGTTGTCAAGTGGTCGTCGTTTGCTGATGTGGATCATTTGTGTTTCTTGATTCCCAATAGTCAAGTTTATATGTTAATTATACCGTTGGTGTTCTTGTTTGAATTGTTTTTCATTAGTGAAAAACTGAAACAACAAAAACACTGCACAACAACAAATGAAAATGCCAACATTCATAGAAACGGACCAAACATAACAACATATAGTGAATTTTTTTTGCTATAGTAATATTTGAAATCGTAATTGAAAAAAATATCTTAATAATTGATTTGTTTACTTTCCTGCTCCAGTAATGGATTCAAATAAAGTTGAAACATATTCATTGACAAATAAGGTCGAACCTTCTAATCGATCGATAGCGTCATCGAAGAATAAATGTACTGCAAATAGAAAATTATATAATATAACCTTTTTTTTTATGTTGTTCTGCATTACTTTTTCTTTTCTTTTGAACGTTTCAGATTCAGTTAAAAATACACCAGCATTTTATTTGATTTAGGTACTGGAAAATGATGAAATGAATTATCCATCACTTTGAAAAAGTCACAGAATAGAAACGGATACAATCTGTTGGTAGAAAATTGTGTCCTCTATTTTCTATACGTAATTATTTCAGTTAAAAGAATGCATTGAATAATACCTATAAATCCTCGTTCGACAGCAACCCTGTACAACTCAACTTAACCTTAACTTGAATAGGATGAATATATCTTCAACCTGGAAATCATGTGTATCAACATCGTTCGCATTTAATTCTATAAACAAAATGCACGAACAAATAAAGTAAATACATGCCTTCAAAGTCGAATTCATACATTTGGTTTTCCAGATGCCCATTTGTTAAATTCTGGAATCGACTCTCTACATAGTGCGAGCGATCCATTCTTCAAAAAAGTAAAAAGGCAAATACTCTGAGTTAAATTATAGCATGTATCAATCACTCTCCAATCAAATCTGAAGAGTAACTATCTGTATCATTTTTTGTCTAATAAATGTGTTTCCGGATATATACTTTTTATGGTCAACACACCTGTGTGATCACATAAGACAAAATATTCAATCCATCCAGGGCTTTTTAGTATACCCTGATTTGAAATGGATATGTTTTTCTTTAGTTTTTCATGTCTTTTTAAAATTCGATCCTAAAAACATAAATAAACTATCCGATCTACCTACAGAATAGTGTTCTTGTTGTTTTGTTTGTTCTTGCATTTTGACCATTTTATTAAGTAGAAGAACATATGTCGAATCAATTTTATTTAACATATAAGAGCAGTCCAAGATTCCGTCATTCAACAATTTTGTAATGGGTTGTTTCAAGTATTTGGACATGTTGGACTGTTGAATTTCGGAGAACATTTCATATAGCAACTTATTTAGTAGTTGACCGATCTTTTAGTCTAATAACACGATTAAGAATAATCTTGGTAATATAAAACAAGTCTCGTAATCGCCAAAATTATCAAAGAAAGCAAGGTAATTCGTGTCTACCAGGTAAGCATCTCCGATTATGCATACATGACCCACTATTTAAATGCACATAACTTCATTTTGTAACAATCCGGAATCGCACACTTCCTGATAAATAAAAATTAGACTACTACTCAAGTTTCTTCAATATTGATTCCACATCATTTGAAACAGCTTTTGTGTAAATATATTTTTTTTCTGTTACTGACTCTCTATGATTGATGTATGGTTTTCCTCTGTGTTTTAGGTTCGGCAAACTCTATGATCAATAAGTGTTGTATGTGCTCTGCCATCATAAGCCCTCGGTAATTGTTTCAATGAGCTAATCAGACTTCATCTAATCAGAAAGTTATATCAATGGAACAAATAAAACGCAGAAGAAATCATCAAACAGAAGCGACATTAAGTGAAAATGATTCTTTGTTGAATAAGATACACTCGATAAAATACGTAAAAGACGAAAATATTGGTATTTGAAGATCTAACACTGTGACATTATTCATAATTACCTAAATATAGATATCATTAATTGCTGCATTTCGTTTAAATTTTCATGCCACAACGTAGCGCATGCGTAAATCATAGCAGATGATGTATCTATCTGGCTGGTCTGTTATGGAAGTCAATAAAAAAACACATTAAAAGACATGTTATAATCTAAATATTCATTTATGAATAGTCAAAAAAATTCTCGAATATCTAGCTTAAATATTAAGTTAATTTACTGATCTAATAGATGAAGACAATTTTCGAAAATTGGACTAGCTCCTAATCTCCCATTAAGATTTGAATGGTCTTTTTTGGTACATTTAATGGTGTTCTACCATTCAATGAAAGTCAGTTTGTATAAAGTGCGTATACAAAACCTTCAAATGAACATAATCTACGCTTTGAAAATCCTTCACAAAAATAAGAACTTTGTGATTCTGATGATTATAAACTACATTTATTACATTTTTTACAATTATAAGTTTACAAGTTGAATAAAGCTTGTGTGGTTTTTTTGTTCATTCCATGGTATTTCAGTTGTAACTGAGCGCAAGTGCAGTCATGACTGTTGCTATTGCTGAAGAGTAAAATTTTTTTTTGCAATGCCAAACGATTGCTGACAGCCCATCATATGCATGAATGATTATATAATTATTACTAAGCTTCAAAGTTAATAACTTTAGGAAAATATGTTGTTATAACAAACTGTGTATTGTTTTCTGTCGTTTCTATTTTTTTCAATTTTCAACTTTTATCATAAATTCAAATAATGAAAGACCAAAACAGTGAGACACTAAAGTAAATAACTTCATTTTAAAGGAAGCTAGATTATATTTACCTTTCCAATGATTACTTCACATTCGTTATCATTTCTTCTCCTATTAAGCAACATAGATACATCCGAAAATATTCCACAAAACATGCCCGAGACAAATATCCTACAAAGGGTATGAATAACAACAAAGACTCTATGCTTTTTCCTACCATGATCAAAAATTTAATGTTAAAGGAGAGAACAGTTACTATTATAGTGATTAGGTTGAAATGCATAGTTACTACATTAAGTCATAACTCTGAAAACAAAACCATAACTTGTGACGTTGACCTTAGTTTTTTGTCTTAAGAACTTCATTTAATAGATTCTAGTTTTCAACGACTTATTGTTAATGACTTACACATACGTATCATTATTTCAAACTCAAATAAAATTACCCATAAAACACGGAATTGCATTGTTTGCTTTTAATTCAAACGATCATCAGTTTTCATTTAGTGATATTCCGTATCATCTTTTCCGGTTATATATACGTCAAAAGTTCATTTGAATACATTTGCTTGGGTTACCTGATCAATCTCTTACAAACGTTTTCAAAGTTACACATTAAACACTTTGTAAAAAACAATTATACATAGTTTGACAGCCACAGATTATGAGTGTTATTGGCGACATATAGTTCGTCTAATTGGTCTTAGTATTTACAAATTATTTTAGTGTCATTTAATTTGAACGTGTCATGATAAGTAATATAACTGTGATATCTTTAAGACAATCATAGACTTTGCTTAATCAGTATATTTTATTTAGATTGACGTGGGTTTGTGATTCTGTTTTACGATTATCACTATCATATCTTTGTTGATAGGGGTTTGATTTGTGTATATATTATGCTTGAAAAATTCATTTTAGTCAGCAGGAACAAAAACTTTCAATATTAAAACCAATTTTAGTTTTAATATAGACCTTCCTTTTTACACAAGGTGTTAGTAATGGGAATAATAATTGACCCATAGTGCAGTTGTGACCATAACACTTTTATATTTACTATCAGGTAGAAAACTTTCATTTGAGACAATAAATAGGAATGTGGTGAATTTATGCAGGGATTACACTAGGCTATGTTATCTCCCAAATACATGAAATGACGCAATAATATACTGAACCGCAAAAGAAACGTCGCAGTAATTTAAAGCAGACATAACGAAAGAATAAATGCTATATTTTTTTTATTGAATGGGCGTATACATACTCTTGTTATTTAGCCAATTCTCATCATTTCAGTTCATTCGTTGTTAATTGATAAAGTTTTTTACCACCATATAACAATCAGTAGCGTGTGTGTCCGCCATTAGCGTTTAGTATGTGGACGGTCATTTGTACTCATGTTGCATTGTGGCGTTCACGTAAACGCTAGATGGTGTGTACATTGAAGTAAAATGTATTTGCAACGACCTGAGGTCGCTGCCAAGAATTCAAACGTCATAATGCCTGTTCTGTTTGCAGTGGGTTAAGGGGGCTGACTATGCGGTATGGGCTTTGCTCATTGTTGAAGGCCGTACGTTGACCTATAGTTGTTAATTTCTGTGTCATTTTGGTCTTTTGTGGATAGTTGTCTCATTGGCAATCATACCACATCTTCTTTTTTATATGATGACACAAAAACTTCGCACATCTTGAATACTCATATAGAGGCACGGATTCAACGTGCATCTCATCATCATAAAATTTGACTGCGAAACGTGCCCCATGGAACCAGCGAAACCACTATTAGAATGCCCGAATTAATGAACGCAGTCAGCCGTAACGGAGATTTTGACATAATCCTAGCATCATTTGAAGGTTATTAACCTAAACCATAATCTGATTTTTTTTTCAATGCATTTGAAAATTTGGGTTTTCGAAAAATACGACGTTTCTTTTGCGGTTCAGAATATAATGATAAATAATTTCATTAAATCTCCATGACAAAATTGTTTTCAGAGTAGTAAACAACTTATGTCTTAAATACTATATAACTAACTTACTGTGCATTCATAACAGATCAGGATTTTCTTTTAAACAAAGAGGATTTTAAGGGAGGGAAAAGCTAAATATAGTTCAAATTCAGTTAAAAGGGTCTTGAATTTGCAATTACAACTTATAGCACACAAAAAGAGTAAAATGTGGCTTCTAGCATTTAAAATGAACTGTTAGGACAACAACAAAAAACACATTGTTTTCTAATTTTTCGGTTTCACCATTTTTCGCTTTAAAGGAATCAGACCACCAATTAAAAATTCCTATCTGCTAAATTTTGTTTTGCATATTTCACAACTTTCAATTATTTTACCTTAAGTTATATTTCGTAGAAACATGGTATACCCAGAATCATACATGTATCACCTTTCTACATTCCAATTTTCAACCTCCCTTTTTTAGTCGTGTAAGAAAGATCTGACCTTGGGAGCACAGGTACTATAAAATAACCCCTGGTATTCTGAAAATCTTAAATTAGTTTAATATGGAGCCCATTAAACCTGAACTTTTCAACGCAAACTCCGAAACAGTGAATTTGGGCTCAAAAAGGTCGAAATCTATTTCTCTTCCAGTTCTGCAAATTTGTTGGTTAGTTTAATTAAACAACAACAAAAAAGCACTTTCTTGTGTCTGAGTAGGGCTTCTTTAACATAGTTTTCAATTGGATATTTAATTTGTGGTCTAACAACTATAATTGTAAACACACACTGTATTTGATCTTTGTTGTCTCATTTGCAATTGAACAACATTATCATTTTATATTGTACATACCTTGAAGTTTTTGCCTGTGTGTAACCATGTTTCCAATTGTACTTTGCTAATAGAATAAATGTTGATATATACAATAGTATACTGGAAGGATACAACAGGTTATCATCAAATAAATTCATGTCCAAGTGTGAAGTATCGAATGCAGGAATTCCAAAATTTGCTGACAAATGTCCAACATATATTTGCTGAAAAAATATTCCTGAAATAGCTGCACTTGTCATTATTGGAAGATAAAAGCCAATAATTTGACATCGTATCCTACAAGCTGTTTTACTTGCTTTATACATAATAAAGCTACATGTGATATGCAGAATTAATACAACGGTAAGGTTACTTCGATTATTGTACGGCGTTAATCCTATTTTAATATCTTTAGGAAATCCACTAAAAACAAAATAGCCGTCTCCAAACAATGCTATGAAAATACCATTGGAGCTATTACTGCGCACTAAAAATATTGAAATCATTGTGAAAAATGTCATAACAATTTTCCAAAGATGAGTGATAAATGAAACCTTTGAACGAGAGTCGTGAAGACGAATTTTCAAATATCTCAAGCTAAAGCTACAGGATGTTTCATTGTCTGTTTCTGTTATTTCAATAAAATTTTCCCAGTATCGAATTGAAATAAAAAGAATTGAAAACGTATATACAGCTATCATATTAATACTTCTCAAACGAATGCCAAGAAGTACAATGCCAACTATTTGCAGTAGCAGAGCAGATATTGTTAGAAAAATATTACAATAGTATGCAGACAATTTGCAATTCATTTTTTCCCAAATCCAGCTCAAAGATGATTGATAATTTGGATTTGTCTTCTTTAATTGTATAACTTCTATCAGTTCAAGTAGACAGGGTAAACAACCAATTGTCCATGCTATTTGTACAAAACGGAAGGGATCTATGGTCGGTAATATAAGAAACGTTATCGTAGTTAGACCAATTGAATGGAAGCCTTCAGTGACTATTACCTTAAAAATATTAAAATATGCATTTTATATTCTTAGCGAGTATATAATAAACAACAATTGTAAATAATAATTATACGTTAATCATCAATTGGAGTAAAGGTGCAATGAAAAAATAACTGTTATGTTCGGAGGATTTAGTTTTAATAAGGTATAATGTATTGGACACCAAGGTCGTTATGGTCACCTCGTGGTCTCCTCCAGACCAACAGTAAAATATCTGACAAAATGGAGCTTCCAAGTAAATGTGTAGGATGTTAATGAAAATGGACATTATCAAAAGCTTTCAATAACCGGAATAAGTGACAAAACTATAGACATACAGATTTGGTTTTGAAGTTTGGTTATTTCAAACGGGATAGCACATCCTCATTTTTACGGAAATGTTGTTAACCATGCCCGGAAATCTAGAAATGATCCTGGTAAACTTATCACTCCTTCAAATAAACTTATTTGTAAAAGTTGCCAATTCAACACTGTAATGAGATCATTGAATGTTAGTTTTTTTTTTGGTATAAATGTTGATTTTGTAATCAGTAAACTAAAAGTTAACTAAATATTACTAATATGTTACATACACACATTCATGAACCCACAATCTGTCGATACCTGTATCTTGGCATTGCATAAGGTATTTTTTTTTCTTACTGTTTATGACGTCTTTACACTTAATCCATTGGATGTTGGATGTGTACGGATTGATAATTTAGTCTTAGATGCATGATTTTTGTATTAGTTGTAAGTGGCTTTGAACTAGCTGTCAGTTAACTGCGGGTACTCTCAGATCTGTACCTAGTGTCTTTTTGTCATTGGGATATACAAGTACCCGGCGACGTCTACTTGTACTTTTGTCTGATGAGTTCAGCCTTTTTCAACTGATTTTTATAGTTCGTTCTTATGTTGTACTGTTATACCACTGTCCCAGGTTAGGGGAGGGTTGGAATCCCGATAACATGTTTAACCCCGCCAAATTATGTATGTATGTGCCAGTCTCAAGTCAGAAGCCTATAATTCAGTGGTTGTCGTTTGTGTGTGTGTTACATATTTGTTTTCCGATCAATTTTGTACATAGAAAGGCCGTTAGTTTTATCTTTTGAATTGTTTTACATTGTCATTTCGGGGTCTTTTATAACTGACTATGCGGTATGGGTTTTGTTCATTGTCGAAAGCCGTACGATGACCTAAAGTTGTTAATGTCTGTGTCATTTTTGTCTCTTGTAAAGAGTTGTCTCATTGGCAATCATACCACATCATCTTTTTTTATATCATCATAGATGTCATGATTAAATTGTATACGCCATACGCGCGTTTCGTCTACAAAAGAGCTACCACTGATATAAGGTCAATTTGACAATAACGTTGTAACAACCAAGCGTTTTGGAATATTAGTGTACACTTTCTTTATAAAGTTTTAATTAAGTAAATATGAATACAGTTGTAACAAGCTAGAAACAGCACTTTTAAAACAATACATGTATGTCGTGATCGCCCCTACTGACCCATCTGCATCAAGAATGCATTAGGTAAAGAAAAGATACACTCGATAGCTCGAATGGTAAATACAGTTTCATCAAAAGCATAGTGCAAATCAACTTATAGTTAGCTGAACTTACTAAAATTAGACTTGGAATGTGCACTGGCTTCATTGACCCCCATTTATAGCTGAATTTTGACAAACATGAAACACATTTATGCAAGTAGGGTGCTATGATGATAAAAAACATTGCCCAGATCCATAATCTATCAACACAATTACAGTTGGAGCAATCAATGTCGTCCACTATGGATGCATTCAATAAACATGAGGTTGATATATTCCCTCCTTTCAAGAAAGCACTTTTTGAGTTGTTTGTTGTGATGTTCGATTCTTTATTGTCTTCTGTAAAATTGTTTGCATTTGAATAGATATTTCTGGAAATAATGAACACGGTAATCTTTATTATAAAACTGCAAATTCCAACGACAAGGAACAACAATACAGTTAAAACAATCTTTAGAATTTTTTCTGGTCGACCTCCCTCTCTTTCTAGTGGTTCCAAGTTGTCTTTCCTGTTTGGATATCTACAAAAAAAAATTGTATGTCAACCAGATAATTGTATATCAACAAGATAATTGTATATCAACAAAATAATTGTATATCAACAATATAATTGTATATCCACAAGATAATTGTATATCAACAAGATAATTGTATATCAACAAGATAATTGTATATCAACAATGTAATTGTATATCAACAATATAATTGTATATCAACAATATAATTGTATATCCACAATATAATTGTATATCAACAAGATAATTGTATATCAACAAGATAATTGTATGTCAACAAAATAATTGTATATCAACAAGATAAGTGTATATCAGCAAGATAATTGTATATCAACAAAATACCTGTATATCAACAAGATAATTGTATATTAAGAATGCACTTGTATATGAATGAGATAATTATCTAAAAACAAACAGTAACCTAAAATGTCCCTTGAAATGCACAGAATAACCATCCGACCTATGAAAAATTAATATAACATATATAATGATTAAGATATTGGAATGCTTTTATTTTTTATTAACAAAAACCAGTTTATTCATGCAGCAATGTGTTCTCTCTTTTGCTTTCAGTAATATTTACTGAGAACGTTGCTATAATTAAATAATGGAAGTTCTGTATATCATGTCTTTATTTTTCTTTGTTGCATTAATGCTTAAAAATGTTAAAAGACGCGTGGAACCGTCTGATGACAAAAGTTATAACACATATTAACATAATATTCTTTGGATATTTGCCTACTAATGAACCAACAATCTTAAAAATTTGATTCTGAATAAAAAAAATATAGTTTTCCTATATTTTCCATTGCCCTATACTTGGCAGAATTTACTGACCTTCCTCTGCCATCTGTAGTAGAATTACTGTTATCTTTAGGAGTTGTGTGTATAGTAATGGATTGATCATTCTTTATACCAGTATTTGTGCTCGTATTACACTCGTCTGATGTTCTATTAATATACTCCACATTTATTTCCTCTAGATCGACTGATGTTGCCATAGTTTAGTCAAATCTAATGATAGAAACAGAATAACACATGTTCAAATCTTGTTAATCCATTCTATATACATAACTAGACTGATATTATCAACAGAACTCAAAAAAGACCATCAAAACACAATTTCACGAATAGACTTCGCCAATCCTGTTTTGAATATTATAAAAAAAAATGACCGAAGAAAAAAGTGATTTGACAGTATAAGGATCTCCTAACATTCATATATACTGCGAAATGAGATTAAATGAGAGGCAGTATTCATATGAAAAGTCTATTGAATATTAGGAGAAATACATATGAATTGTGGTAGAAAACCACAAATATATACATATGAACAGATCTTAGAGATTAAGAATAATTTGGGCACTGCAAAAGATTTCTTTGATGTGAGTTGTTTCCACGCGATTCATTGGGTACAACTGTAAGTACTGTTATGTATTTTACTTTGGATGGGCATGGTTCATTTATCAGTAGTGTTTAGGTTTCAGCTAGTGTCAGTAGCTATGTTTTGGGTGCTTGTGCGATTCTTATAAGATACATTATACCGAACTTATTAGGTCTTTCCACAGAATAGTGGAAAGACCTATTGTATATGCACTGATTATTTATTTTCTTCTGCCGCCAAATGACGAAACGTATTTAGTGGTTTCGCAAGATGCCGCATAAATTGTTTGCATATGATATCGAACAGTTAATGCGCTTTTGAGACTGACCCTGTTTATTCAAGACTTTTTATTGTAGGAGTCATCTCTAAAAACACTGTTTTCTTTGTGGTGAGATCTCCTCTGTAATCGTAAAAAAAGTTAAAAAAATATTTTACCAAATTGTTCGCTATATCCTGAGGATTTCTTTTCAATTTTGACTTCAGACGAGAGTTGTTTCCCCAATTGCATTTGAAATAAGTGATATGCATTTGTAATTGAAAAAAAAACAGAAGTGATAGAGACCTAGGGTTTGTTGATGAGGACTTTAGTCTACCGAATAGAAAAGTAGGTCAAGGTCAATTGTCAAGGTAAAAAGGTCTAGGTCTAATTCCTTGACTTTTCCTTGTTTTAATACTCCTCTGTCACTTTTAATGATATAAATAGAGGAACAAGTTGTTGAACTTTTTGTAATTAAGATAGGATACATTTGGTTTGAAAAATTAAAAGATATCATAAAAGAGTTATTGGACCTGAAATGATTTAATTTTAGGTTACTTGATTATTACTCAAACTTGGTACATGATAAAGCCATAAGGTTAGTTCATGGAATTGAGAAAGGAAATGGGGAATGTGTCAAAGCGACAACAACCCGACCATAGAGCAGACAACAGCCGAAGGCCACCAATGGGTTTTCAATGAGCGAGAATTCCCGCACCCGTAGGTGTCCTTCAGCTTGCCCCTAAAAATATGTAAACTAGTACAGTGATAGTGGACGTCATACTAAACTCCGAATTATACACAAGAAACTAAAATTAAAAATCAAACAAGACTAAGAAAGGCCAGAGGCTCCTGACTTGGGAGAGGCGCAGATTTGCGGCGGGGTTAAACATGCGTATGATATCTCAACCCTCCCCTATACCTCTAGCCAATGTAGAAAAGTAAACGCATAACAATGAGCACATTAAAATTCAGTTCAAGAGAAGTCCGAGTCCGATGTCAAAAGATGTAACAAAAGAAAATAAATAAAATGACAATAATACATAAATAACAACAGACTACTAGCAGTTAACTGACATGCCAGCTCCAGACCTCAATTAAACTGATTGAAAGATTATGTCTTCATCATATGAATATTAGGCACAATTCCTCCCGTTAGGGGTTTAGTATCATACTATCATAAAATATATGAGAAGAACATAACCCGTGTCATGCCAATAACTGTTTTTTTTTTAAATAAATGTGTTTAGTTCCGATGCAAAGACACTATAAGTGAATCATTATTAAAGCCAAAATATGCAATCTTTAATGACCTGACAACTGTATTGTAACTATATCCCTTCTTAATAAGTCTGTTTAAAGGTTTTGTAAGCTTTTGAGGTGAATACTGACATGTTTGTGCTTTGTAAAGAATATTACCATAAAAGATTGGATGTGAAAGACCTGAACGTATAAGGTGTCTGCATGTTGAGTTATATTTACGAATTATTTCCTTATACCGGTGATAAAATTTAGTAAATGTTTTGACCAGTTTGTGATATCGAAAAGCCTGGTGTAATAATTTTTCAGTAATACATAAATTTCTCTCGCTAAAATCTAATACGTTGTTACATACACGAGCAAATAGTACAAGTTGAGATATATAAACACCATAAGATGGTGACAAGGGAACGTCACCATCTAAAAATGGATAATTAATGATAGGAAATGAAAAATCATCTCTTTTATCATAAATTTTTGTTTTAAGCTTCCCGTTAATGATATAGATATAAAGATCGAGAAAAGGGCAGTTGTCTTTGTTAGTATTAGCTTTATTTAAAGTAAGTTCAACAGGATAAACTTCTTTAGTATACATACTGAAGTCGTCATTATTGAGAGCCAATATATCATCCAAATATCTAAAAGTATTGTTAAATGTTTGTATCAAATGTTGTTTCGATGGGTCTTTGATAATTTTAGTCATAAATTGTAACTCATAACAATACAAACACAGGATGAGACTAGAAGATATAGTTTTAACCGCAAGTTGACAATTATCTCCCATTTTACATTCAAAAATATATAGAAACATTTATTTATTGAATCAATATGAAGAAACATATGATTGTAAGTCGAAAGTAACTCTGAGTTAACCGAAAGTAGCTCCCCATCAACAATTAATAAATCAAGCTGAAAATACCTGCAACTGTTCTCTGAACAATTTTTTTTGTTTAATTTCATTTTATTATGCTGAACTATTATTACGATTCGGGCGTCACTTGTGAGTCTTCTGTTGATATACAGTTTGTTATCACTACTATAGAAACAAGGTATTAAATAAAACTGGAAATCAACATCAATTCTAGAAAACCTCCATTTCTTCTTACCTCTTAATTTCATGGTGTTAGTTCAATTATTTTTTAATTTGATGTAATTACCTTTTTTTTCTGTTTAGTTGTTTTTTTTCATATTCAACCTATTAATTATGTTTTACATACATATTGTGCATTATAACTTACCTTAGGAAATAAATTGCAAAACTTGATAGTATGGCTTAACCTTTTCATGATTTGTAAACATGAAAACTTAGAAACTAAGCTTACTCCATGCATGCATGGACGAAGGTAACTAACGTTAACTTAGTCCATGCATGCATGGACTAACACAACAGACTTAGTCCATGCATGCATGCACTAAGGCAACTAACCCTAACTTAGTCCATGCTTGCATGGACTAACACAACAGACTTAGTCCATGCATGCATGGACGAAGGCAACCAAGGCTAACTTAGTCCATGATTGCATGGACGAAGGCAACTAAAATTAACTTTTTTAAAGTTTAAAAAATTTATAAATGCAAAATATTTCAAAAAAATCTAATTTTTCAAAAATTAAAAAAAAAAAAAAATATTTTAAAAAAAATTTCTTATAAAATTTAATTCTTATAAAAATAAATGAAAAAAACATGAAAAATTTACAAAATTATTTTTTTCCAAAATGCTGAAAAAAGTTTAAATTCCATTTTTTTTTCTTCAAAATTACACAAAAAGAAGAAAAAAATTGTTAATTATCACCACCAGATATAGGTACCCTTGGATATAGGTATAAATACCACATGAGAATATTCACGTCTGCCAAAAGATTGGAATGTGTTCACATTTCATTTCAATGGTAAAAACTCTTCACTGAATAGATCAGTTGGAGACGGTCAGTTGGAGGTGATTTGTTTAACATAACCTGGACAGTAGCTGCAATTAGTTCCTGAAAGTTCCTAATCATTTAGTAGTGGTAAGTGTTATTTTAGTTTGTTGTTATTATATCTGTAATAAACATGTTTTGTTGCACTATGATTTTTGCCTTTGTCTCAATAGCAGCTAACTTTTTGTATATATTGTACATGTACATGCATTTAGTCGTCAAATCATCAAACCAACAATGTAAGATCTGTAAATTTGCTTTCACAAATTTTTTGTTCTTCCCATGCCGGGATTCCAATCCATGCTACTGAGATATTGTGACACCAAATCTGTACAATTTTTAAACACCAGAGAAGAGCAGATGATTT
The DNA here is from genome assembly GCF_963676685.1 of Mytilus edulis. Classification (NCBI taxonomy): domain Eukaryota; kingdom Metazoa; phylum Mollusca; class Bivalvia; order Mytilida; family Mytilidae; genus Mytilus; species Mytilus edulis. Next base: position 65,244,590 of record NC_092355.1, on the reverse strand, counting down.
AAACACTTTTGTGTAATCCAGCATTATATAAGATGTTTTTGTGTCTAATGTTATTATTGCAGTTTGAGCACTCAAAAACATGTTCATTATGTCCACTGGTTGTGTTTGGTTGCTGTCTGCCATATTAAATGGATTTCCTTTTTTTGTTATTTGCTTAAATTTGTCTATTAGCTTTCTCTTTTGAAATTAAATAAAAACAGTTCACAAATTAAGTGTGCTGGGCTTATTTTAATTAACCTTCATCAGAAACATACTAACAAAAATTTGAAAGCAAAGGATGTAGATACCATTATCTTGGGACTTAATAAGCCCATGTATAATGATCTTTAAATGCAGGCTTTTGCTCATTGTTGAAGACTTCAGGTGAACTGTACTTGTTTACATCAGTGCCCTACTATGCAGGGCTAGTAGTTGTCTCAATTGCAATCATTCAATGTATCCTTGCTTTTGTATCATTTAAAGACTTCAATTCTTTAATCATTTCAGTTAACACATTTTAATTTCAAAACATTCAACAGATATTTCCAAATAACAAATTTTGTAAACAACAGATATAATTGGTAACTGGTAATTATTTTACAGTCAATATGTTTTTATATTTATCAAGAGGCATCATAATCATGTTCATTAAATTCTTTCCTTGTCAGACTGTTACTGATCTCAATTAAAACCAGTGAAAATTGCAAGTACCTTTTGGTTTCTAGTAGTACTATTTTGATAAGATGTGTAATTTTTCGTCATTTCTTTTGATGTTCTGTCATATCCAGTCAGACTATTTCACATGTTGAACTTTACTCACAATTATGTTTCATCTGTAAATGCTAAATTATGCAACTTCTAATGCAGGGAGACATGAGGGTTTAATACTAATTTTTTAAATGTATAACTAGTTTTTATCTAATACAGTATATTTTTTAATATCAAAATAAAAATAACTAAAACTGAGTATTTAATAACAATATTTATTTGCAATTTTTTTCGTTATCTAACTTCAGTTTGCCTCAACTAAATGTTATGAAACTTATAAATCTAGGAAATTTGTAGAACATATTGTTGTTAATTGACCATGTTGATTTGCCATAATTTATCACATTCACACATATTCATTGCAAAAACATCTTCTTTTTCATAAGTGTCTACAGGAGCTTGTGTTTCTGTATCTTTTCTTTAAAGAATCATCATGATAGCTTCTGTTCCCTTCACATTCGAGACATAAATGAGATCTTCAGGAAAATATCTACTCCTTATACATTTTATATCTTAATCTGAAAAAACAAAACAAAAAATATGCTTTGACATAGTTTGACATATTTTTACAAGATTGTACATACTGAATTCAGAAATGTCTTGCCTGCTTTATGGTCATGATTGAACTTTCTGTTGCATGTTTCAATCTGAAGAACATACCACAACTAGTTCCTAAAACATATACACATGACTAAATTTTTCTTCCAACATGATTTTTATTTATTTACTACGGTAATCAAGGTGAGAGTAGACAATGAAAAGTAGATAAACATATATAGATTACCGTAGCTTCTCAACTTTAATTTGATATCAACAAAATGTATTGTGGCAATTTCTCAAATATCAGTGGTGGATCCAAGGGGAGGGTTCTGGTGGTTGAAACCCCCCTTTTTTTGAGACGATCAATGCACTTGAATGGAGACATATAGTTTGAACCCCCCCTTTAGAAATGTCTGGATTCACCCCTGAATATAATACAGGTTACCCAATCATCACAGTTGGTTGACCATTATGGATAAACCATTTCACAGATGATATCGGATGTTTCTTACTTCGTGCCTACAATCCCCTTTCCTTTTCATGAATGTGATCTACCGAAATAGACTATATACCAAGTTTGTAATAACATGTGCAACACGAAGGGTGCCACATGTGGAGCAGGATCTGCTTACCCTTCAGGAGACCCTGAGATCAACCCCAGTTTTTGGTGGGGTTTGTGTGGCTCAGTTTTTAGTTTTTAATGTTGTTTCTAGTGTACTATTAATTGTCTGTTTGTCTTTTTCATTTTAAGCCATGGTGTTGTCAGTTTATTTTCGATTTATGAGTTTGAATGTTGCTATGGTATATTTCACCCCTCTTATTTTTAACAGGAGGTTTTAAAATAAGCCGTAATTAGCAATGGATGTTAGTAGCCATTTAATTCTTTTAAATTAAAACTAGTCTGAAGTACTGAACCATGTTTGATTGAAATATTTGTAGATGCTATAATGACACACTTCTTCAAACATCAGTAACAGTTATAATCATACCTTTGCTGACTTTAGCATTTGGTTATGTCTTCAGTTTCTTTTCTCATCTGTCATAGTATCAATATTATATATGTAGCATACCACCATCTTGATGCATTCTGTATTACAAATAGTTACAGCAGTTTTATCGTAGCAATCTTTTGGTGTTTTTTTTTATCAGGAACTACATGTTCTATATTCTGGAAATCTTACAATGCATGGAAAAGCTGAAATTATAAATTAGGTAAATAAATTTTAATTAATATGAAACGACACAATCAGCTTTATTAATGATAAATGTGTACTAAGTTTCAAATTGATTGGACTTTAACTTCATCAAAAACTACCTTGACTAAAAAAACTTTAACCTGAAACTGAGGGAACACTTTTAATTTCTATGTTCAGTGAACCATAAAAATGGGGTCAAAAGTCTTTAATTTTGTTTGTTTAAAAATAAGAAAGATCATGTCATAAGGAACATTTGTAGTAAGTTTCAAGTTGATTGGACTTCAGCTTCATCAAAAACTATCTTGACCAAAAACATTAACCTGAAGTGGGAAGAATGGATGGACAGACAAACAAACAGACGAAAGGACGCACAGACTAGAAAACATAATGCTTCTCTACTATTGTAGGTAGAGCATACAAATTCATAAAAGAACTAGCAAAAAAAGGCACCAACAAAAAGAAACAAATCTAAAGTAATTGTCCATTAACCAGGAAACCCTTGTTTTTCCCCTTTTGTTGCTCCTAATTCATAAACAGATTGAGTCATAACTCCAATATTCCAACCCTAACTATCCTTTGGAGTTTTGTGGTGTGGAAACTTCAGGCAATTCTATAAACTGTTCTACAAATTATTGTCTGGACAATAGAAAATTGATTATTTGGGCCCCTTTTATACCCCTTTTTCCTACACCAAAGGGACCATAAATTAACCCCCAAATCAATCCAAACCTTCCTTTTTGTGGTTTCAAACTTCAAAGATTTATATTTACTTATGCTAAAACTATTGGCATTTTTTTTAATTAAACTTAAGTTATTGGCAAATTTCCAATGGATTTTATTAATACCGAAGTTATATATGTTGGTAAATTTCAAAATCACATCTTTAAGGTGGTACCCAACACTTGAACTAAAATTAATTTGGCTCGTTTAATTTTCTTAAAATTTTGACAAAGTATTTACTTTGACCCTTTGACAAAAATATAAAAATTTAAATTTTTTTGAACCAACCGTTTTATCAGAAAAATTACACTGGTTATATAGCAGTTTGACAAACACTCATTTTGATCATTGAAAAGCTTAATATCCCTTTAACAACACAACGTAATTAAAACGTTTAGCTGACTTTACAGAGTTATCTCCCTGTAGTGTTAGGTACCACCTTAAAAGTTGTGTGAAATAATTCAAATATAACTTTTGGATTACCTCCCTTACACAGCTTTCAAATTGTCTTGACTAACCTTTAACCAGAAAAATAATTGTTTTTCATCTTTTTTGCCCCTTATTCATAAATGGTTTTATCTATACCCTCAGCCAATCCTAACCATCCCATAGTAGTATAGAGCATTGGGGTATAATTTCAGAAAGATCATACACTTTTACACAAGTCATTAACTTAAAACTACAAAAATGCTTGTGTTTGGCCCATCATTCTTGACTGTTTGCCCCATAACCCTAAAAATAAATTCCAACCTTCTTCAAATCTTATAATATTTAACATTGTGGTACAATTTCAGAGGAATTGAAATACTTATACACAACTTATTGTCCTGAAACTAGATAAATGCTTGTTTTGGTCCCCTTATCCTAAACCTTAGGGACCATAACCCCCAATATCAATCCCAAGCTTCCTTTTGTTGTTTAAAACATTGTGTTAAAATTCTATTCATTTCTATTAACATGATTAACTTGTACTAAAGTTATTATCTGGAAACCATCCGTCTTTGAACGATGCTCAGCTGACCACAAAGACGATGTGATACCAATATAATTATATGATTGCAAAAATTTTATGGTTGTATAAAAAGGTATTCTAGACTTTAAACTAGAGGCTCTAAAGAACCTGTGTCGCTCACCTTGGTCTACATGTATGTGAATATTAAACAAAGGAAGCAGATGGATTCATGACAAAATTGTGTTTTGGTGATGGTGATGTGTTTGTACATCTTACTTTACTGAACATTCTTGCTGCTTAAAATTATCTCTATATATATTAAACTTGACCCAGTAGTTTTAGTGGAAAATGTTAGTAAAAATTTACAAATTTTATGAAAATTGTTAAAAATTGACTATAAAGGACAATAACTCCATAGGGGATTAATTGACCTTGTTGACCATTTCGGTCATGTTGACTTATTTGTAAATCTTTCTTTGCTGAACATTATTGCTGTTTACAGTTTATCTCTATCTATAATAATATTAAAGATAAAAACCAAAAACAGCAAAATTTCCTTAATTATAAAATTACTAATTCAGGGGCAGCAACCCAACAATGGGTTGTCTGATTCATCTGAAAATTTCAGGTCAGATAGATCTTCACCTGTTAAACAATTATACCAATTATACCCTTGTCAGATATATGTTCTAAATGCTTTGGTTTTTGAGTTATAAGCCAAAAACTGTATTTTACCCCTATGTTCTATTTTTAGCCATGGCGGCCATCTTGGCTGGTTGGCCGGGTCATCTGACATATTTTTTAAACAAGATACTACAATGATAATTGTGGCCAAGTTTGGTTTAATTTGGCCCAGTAGTTTCAGAGTTCTAGAAGATTTTTGTAAAGGTAACAACGCCGGATGCAAAGTGATGGGAAAAGCTCACTAGGCCCTTTGGGCTAGGTGAGCTAAACATTACTTTTTTCTAGTTTATAACTGAGTGAAGGCAATATCATATATACCCAATAAATCATCAAATTCGAAACATATTTTTATGTTGATTAAAATGAAGCTTTTTATTATTTGATGCAAATTTTATGTTCGGAGAGCATTTTCCAGTATTCATTTAGGAATTACTTGATCATCAAAAAAGCGGTGTTTAAAATATAATACAGGGGACTCATATTCATTTTAACTTTATTTCGTGCTGCTTCTTTTGATTTTACACAGTTAAGATGGCTCAGACTTATTCAAAGTCTCTATCAGAATGCCGTATTATTTTAATCTTTACAAAGAGTACCTCAAATTTGTCGAAAAAAATAGGGGTTCCAGACCATTTAAGCTCAAAATTTTACTTTCAAAATAGGTACAAGCATGTTAAAGGGACCATTTTCAATAAAATGAAAATAGAGGTGCTGACATATTTTTATGGGATATCAAATAAAAACTGTCTGTGACACCTCAGGTGTGACCTGGTCCAAATCTGTAATGTACAAAGCTGAAATATAGCTTCAAATATTAAGCAAATACAAGGACTTATATACATGTATGCGTCACTGGCAAATACAAGGGTCACCAATAAGGAAAAATAAAAATTTTGCCTTAAAACCCAAATTTTGGCGGGAAAATGGTGAAATTGGGTGAAATGTCAATTTGAGCCTTTAGCAGACCTGTACAGAAATTGCTAACAAAACCACATAGAAGCACATTTCAGAGATGCAAGTAAGAATTGTATAGCTTAAAATTTATAAAAAAAACATAAATATTTAAAAGTTTATAGGAAAGGTAGTTGTTCAATAACATGTAAATTATTCTCACTGATTTTTGTGATAATTGTCTTTTGATGGATCAATAATAAAAAAACAAACTTTTTGTTTTGATTTATAAGCTAGTAGTCAGCTTGGAATTAATAAAAACAATGATGTCATGGATGTACGAACTGTAAATCACGAAAACAGGAATTTAATACAAGGATTTAAAAGTTCGTTTAAAATTACATTTTGTATATATTCTGAGACAAATGTATTAAAAAACAAATTATTTTGTTAAAAAATACCAATGAAGATAAATTAATACATTGTACTCCAGTGTTCTAGCTACTATCATGACAGTGACTTAAAGCAAATAGATAATAAATTGGTTGTGGCAATACAAAAATTCAGCAAATTTTTCAACAAACTTTAACATGTAATGTTCAAATAATTAACATTATGCAACTGGAGTACAAAAAAAAAATCAGAGCAAATTGATCCAGGGCGAACAAGTACAAGTGTGAGTGATAAATTTGTCCTGGTAAAATATGTCAGGACGGACAAATATTACTATATAGTATAAAAAGTCCATGGTTACAGAATTTACTAGTATATATTTAGTCCGATATTAGTTATATATGTCCCCAGACAAATTTTCCTAGGTAATCATGTCCTATAAAATCCTATAAAAGATTCAATTACTTGCATTTGCAAATTTAAATCTTATGTTTTAGTAATGTTTCAGAGTCACATAGTTAAATTTTTGATAAAATTTATGTCCCCAGACTATTAATTTTCCCACAAAGTCATGTCCATGTCATTAGAAGTCCTAGGTTTAAATGTCTATGCCTTTAATTTTTAAAAGTGAATATGAATGTAATATGTTTTAACATTGTTGACAAAACGAAAGAGTTGTGTATCAATCTGTTACAGCTAATTTCCTAAAGCATGTAGAGCAAGACTTAAGTTAGCTTGCTTGCTTTGTATTTAAATTGTACACTCATTAGGATAATATCCAATTGAATTCAAATATTAAATATACAGGTTAAACTATGCCTATATATATATATTATATAAAGATGACCATCATGTCAATCTTATTAACAAAGCTTGTATAAACAATTATACAAACAAAGAAGGCAAGCCAACCAAAGTTTTGCATTACATGCATTAGGAAATTAGCTGTAAATAAAATTTGTCTCCAGACTAATTTTCCTAGGAAATCATGTCCATGTCATATTTTCCTAGAAAATCATGTCCATGTCATTAGTATTGAACTCCTAGGTAAAAATGTCCTAGTCCAAATAATTATGACAGCTTGAAAGGCTATTATATTTTTTGTCTTTGAAGCCTTACTTCGACGAACTAAGTAAGGCGACTCAAAGAAAAAAAATCTAAAAGCCTTTCAACTTACAAGACGTCATAATTTGACGAAGTAAGGCGTCAAAGAAAAAAGATATAATAGCCTATCAAGACGTCATAATTATTTGGACTAAAAATGTCCATGTCTTTTATTATCAAAAATGTTATAAGCAAAGGAAACTGAATATTTATGTTTTTAATAATTAGGTTATTAATGAAATATTCTTAATTTTTATTGGAAAAAAAATTCTTCTATTTTCCAAGGATTTGTATTTTCCAATCTTATCTATAAAAAAAAAATCTTCTATTTTAAATATATTTTATGATACAAAAAAACTATTAGAAAAACAAGTCTTGTGACATATTTTCCTAGGAAAACAAGTTATAAACATAAATTACTAGCTATGGACTGATTTTCCTAGAAACATTTGTCCTGGGACATTAATTCCTAGTAAAATCATGGACATGGACTTAATTACATGTAACTAGGAAAAAAAGTCTGGAGAACAAATTTTACAACCGGACCAAATTTACTGTTACACTATTCCAACTAATTATGACGTCTGGCAAGGCGTCCCATAAAAAAAATAAAAATAGCCTTGCCAGACGTCATAATTATTTGGACTACTGTTACACTAGGACCACAGACACTAGACGGTTCCCCCTTTTATTAATTTCTTGATTAGCTACTGTCACAGTGTATTTGTATATGGCTAAGTATTCAGTATAGTGTTGTTAGTGTGTGACAACATGTATGATTTTAAAAGTAGCTGTTTCAATCTTAATAACATGATTTTCTGAAAGGAGAATGATTCTAGTTTAGGGTTTTACATGTAAAAAGATAGTTATTTAGTCAGAAAACATAAAATTAGACCTAAATAGCATGTTGGACAGAGGTTATGTTGGACGTAACAGGACATTGAAAAATTGAATATTTTCCTTTTATATGAAGGCCTAGTTAATAAATATATCAATTTTTCTCTGACAGTTCATAAGATCTTCAATTAAAGTATATCATTTTGTTAAATTTTTCAAAAACTAACTTATAAGTTGGAAAAATCTTAAAATATGTCGGACAAACGGGGACATTTTTGGATGAGAATTTGTTCCATTTGCATCATTGAAAGTCAAAAACAAAATCAAAACTATGCTGTTTATACTAATATCTACAGCTGTTGTTCCTCAGCAAGAGGTAAAATGGTTCATTATTAAATAAATGGATAAAACAAAACCATAAAAAACTGTAGGACAAACATAGGACAGATTATATTCCCTGTCGGACAAACATAGGACAGAATTCATTAATTTACTGATTCTTATGGGAATTTAAAAATGGGCACCTCTTAAGAAGAGACTAGGAAGGGTCTGAGAACTATTTTTTAGTTTATGTGGACTTGTTAGTTGTTAACAAGGTTCTTTATACTTTTAAAAAGCTGTTACGTCCGACATTAGAAGATTTTGTCCTACGGTTCGTCCAACAGAAAATTAATGGACTCTTGTTACGTCCTAATTTTCAAAATTATGTCAAATTTAGACTGTCAACAGTTTAAAACCTCTTTATTTTTCATTTATATGGTAGTATTTAAGGTTAAGTAATTGTCAAAGTAGAAGCGAAATTGATTCTGTGACTTGTGGTAGCCATTTTAGAGAATATCTTGGATGTTGGACGTAACATTTTTTTGGACAAATGTTGGATGTAACTTCCATCTCTTGGTTGGACAGAAAGAGTGTTCACCCCTTCAATGTCGTTGACCTCAAGTAAAAAGGAACAGTTGACAGCAATACCGTATGCACATCGCGATTGTCGTAAAATTTGTTGTCATAAACATTAAAAAAAACTTAAACTGAGTTGGCAACTTGCAAATGAAAATTGAAATTTTCGCCCGTAACGGTTGGACAGATTTTTCAAGAGTAAACTTTAATGACAATTCCTGAAAAAAATAAAACTTTCTGCTGTAACTTCATGATGAATTATCACATTTTAGTTAATAAGCTCAAGCCTCAAGATATTTTGTGCATTTAATTGCCCTCTATTGTTACATAACTTATATTTCATTTTCACATAGGAAGAAGACAGAAAATGTTAGTCCAACAACATGACCATTTAAAATTGTTTTTAATCCTTATTTTTCGATGATTTTTCATGTTTTAGTGTCCTTAACCTTGCCAACCCTATTGTTTTACCTGAAAATCCTTTTAACCTACTGTTGCCATTCATACAAAAAGGTTAATAAAACAATTTTGATTTTGGGTCATTCGACCATGTCACAAAATAAGCATGCAAAAAATAGGGAATTCAACACTTCATTTATAAAATACTTTATTCAACAATAAACTTTTCATATGAGACTGTTTATATTATCTCTTCATCATGCAGTGAATATTGATTAGCTACCTGCATTAAAACTCAAAATAATTTAAAATATGAAAAAAATGCATTTTTCTGGGACACCCATTGAAACAGCACTTTACTGAATACTTAGCCATATACAGAAGAATTCTAGAGTTTTGTATCACTTTGGCAGTCAAATCCTGACACAGTTGTAGGAAGGCGTCCCAGAAAAAAATTAAAATAGCCTTGCCAGACGTCATAATTATTTGGACTACTGAGTGACACAGCAGCCCAACCAGAGACATATATACATGTATATATGTCTCTGGCCCAACTGAGACCAGATACCATTTTTATTCATGAGTTATGATCAGTATCAGATATAAATGAGGGGGAGGACAGGGATAAGGGAGACATGGAGAAAGGAGGTAGGAGAAAGGGGTGGGAGAAAGGGGGATAGGAGAAAGGAGAGGAAGGTTGGGAAAAAGGAGAAGTTGGAGAAAAAAATAAAATATCTCTTTTTTCCGGTAAATTAAAAAAAATAAAATAAGGAGAAGAGGGGTAGGAGAAGAGGGGTGAGAGAAGGAAAAAGAGTACCCCCTGTCCTCCCCCTCATAATTGACATAAATGCATTTTCAGATCCTTTTTTCGCTTGTTCTATTAAAATCTTACCACGTAAATTCCTTAACTCTCTTTTTTATTTAATTGAATGTTGATTTTGTTTGCCTCAAAACAAACTGTTTTTCCTGTGAATAATTTTCAATCTCCTTGCTTCTAGTATGAAAAATTTGCAAATCATCTTTGACAGACGACGCGAGCACGAATCGCAATCTGTCAACAATGTTCTAAATGCACATAAAAATAGTCCGCTGTCGAGTTTTAATTTGATTTAGAATGACAAGACATTTCATCGTTCTTTGTAGAACAAACCATGATATCAATACACGTTTGTATTTTATTGATCTTTCTAGGGATGTTGCGACTTTGATAATAAATATGCGTGTAGTAATATGCCCTAACTTTTCTGTACGAAAGGAGACCGTGGTAAAGACAGAGCAAACGAAACTTGAGGATGAAGATGAAGATGTGTTGATAAGATCTGATACGTAAAATGCATAAAACTTAAATTTTCTCGGTACAAAGTCACTTACTATTATTTCTCTTTCAAAACTGCCATTAAGGAAACACGCATCAAAATACCCGTTTGGAAAAAGGGGGGGGGGGGGGTCTCAACGGAAGATTCCGGGAACGTTCGGCCTGATATATATATATATTAAGCCGTCATGTTAAGAATGTAAATTATTTGAATTAATATGGGGAAGTTTGTTGAAATGTTCGCCGATTATGGCCAGATAATTGTTTTCCATTGATTTGTGACTTATAAACTTTTGAGCTGCAAAAAAAATCAGTTTCTTTTAAAGGAGCTATCCATTTGATTTTTATGGGGGGGGGCTAGAATAAAATTAGAAAAAATAGGCAGGACAGGAGTTTTGAGTAAAAAAAAGGCAGGATGACACACTTGCAAAAAAAAATAAGACAATTTTGGTAAAAAAGTCAGGATAAACTAAAAAAAAAAAGGCAGGACCAGAGACATATAAAGGATACAATGTATTATATGTCTCTGGCAGGACCGAACACAGTGAAAAATAAAAAAGCAGGACAGAGATTACAGCTAAAAAAAGGCAGGACAAAATTTACATCCTAGCCCCCCCCTAAAAATCAAATGGTAGCTAAATGGAGCTACCATTTGATTTTTATGGGGGGGGGGGGGCTAGAATGAAAAATTTTGTCCTGCCTTTTTTTTTTTAGTTGTAATCCCTGTCCTGTCTTTTTATTTTTCAGTCTATTTGGTCCTGCCTTTTTTATTTCTTAGCTTATCCTGACTTTTTTACAATAATTGTCATCCTGCCATTTTTTTTATTTATTTTTGCCAAGTTACTCATCCTGCCTTTTTTTTTTTACTCAAAATCCTGTCCTGCCTTTTTTTCAAATCAAAGTGGTTTTAGAAAAAAATTACAGAACTGTAGATCATGTCTTTATTTTAAAAACAATAATAAACAAATATTTGTTTAAATTTAAAAAGAAACTATATGTGTGTTTTGTAGATTTTAAAAAGGCTTTTGACAGTGTCTGGAGATCAGCTCTGTTCTTAAAATTACAAAATAAAGAAATACAAGGCAAATTTTATAATATACTGCATGACATGTACTCTAATACCTTATATTCATGTAAATATCAAAATATGTTTACCAAGCCTTTTCTTGATAATCAGGGTGTCAAACAAGGTGACAGTTTAAGTCCAACTTTATTTACTGTAAATTCAGAAATTATTGGGAGGTTTTGATTATTGCGAAAAATGTGACAGACTTGTAAATGCAATAATTTTAACTCGCATTTTGAAATCATTGATATGAATTAAACAGGATTTTTCTCAAAATCATTATAATTAAAATCGCATTTAAGTCTAAAATGACAAAATCACAATAATAAATGCACGCAATAATTTCTGAATTTACAGTAATATATTTGTTGATGACATAGAAAAATACTTAGATACAAACTTAACTAGTGCAGTAAAGGAGTAGGTTCATTAAGACCCCTTTTTGGCCCCAAAATATAGCAGTTTTAGAAAGTTGTGAATATGTAATCGTTAAGATATTTATCGAAAAGTAGAATGCTTTTGCTACATAAATATGGGCTGTTTTTGACAATACAACGCACATAAATTGGGTACTAGCATCATCAAGTCATGCTTATTTACTGAAATCTTCACAATTTGATCATTTAAGTTAAATTTTAAACGGTTTCCGTCTTAAATGGAAGTGGTCGCATTCGTGTTCATCCATAATATTGAACTGTAAGTTGTATTTGATGATAAAACATATTATATATAATAGTTGAGGATGAACACGGATGCGGCCACTTTCATTTTAGACAAAAACCATCTGAAAAGTGACTATTTTTGACATATTTGATAGATTTTTCATATTTAAGCTTGAATTGGAGCGTTTTTAATGACGTAATCAGTTAATCTTTCCTATAAACTAATTGAATCAATTGAAATAGACACTTGAGTGTTTAAAAAGTGTCTAAAATCTTTCGTTAGATGAACTTGAAAATTTAGGCCGAAATCAGACCTTACCGGACCTACTCCTTTAAATGGTCAAAAAGTGAACCATTTATTGTATGCTGATGATTTGTTATTGATATTGGAATATGCAGATGGTCTCCAAAACTCTCTTGATTATTTACAAAAACATAGTACTGAATGGAAACTGGACTTGAACCTTAAGAATTTTCTCTAAAACTAAAAGTAAATTAAAAAAACGTTTACTTTTATTACAGTTCTAATGCAATTGAAATTGTTGATTGTTATAAATACTTAGGAGTTGATTTTCATAGCTCTGGAAAATGTATACAAGCAGTGTCAAGCCTCTCAGATAAAGCTAAAACAGCATATTTTGCATTGAAGTCAAAACTTCCATATAGTGAAAATTTGTCTGTTAAGACTTATCTCCAGCTTTTTAATTCAATGATAACTCCTATTTTAACTTATGGATCAGAAGTATGGTTATCAGAATTCAAACCAAATTTTGAAGCATTTATAGACAAAAGTAAATTAGACAAAACACAAAACTCCATATTTAAAAACATACTTGTGGTTCATGGAAAGTCTTCCAATCTAGCAGTGCGGTGTGAATTGGGCACTTTACCCATTAGCATTAAATGTTATCAACTTATGTATAAATATTATGAGCGTCTCAGTAATATTGGTGAACAGTCTGGTGGTCCGCATGAAATTTTCAAGGCTGCTTTTGAAGTGGACAAAACTCTCACAAATAGAGAAAATTCATGGTCTTATAAACTATCTGAATTAATGAAATATATTGCAATACCATTTAAAAAGCATTGTAATAGTAATTTCAAACAGAAACTAGAAGATTTCTACAAAAATAAAATTATATTTGAACTTTATAAAATAAAAGATGGACACATGGACACTGTGGTAAACTTTTATTTTTTAGTAAAATTTAAACAACAAGAATATTTAAATTTTAATATTCCTAAATACCTTTAACCCTTTCCTCCATGATGACGCCTTTTGACGCCACCCCCCTTACTCAATAATGACGCCTTTTGACGCCTATGTAGTACCTCAGTTGAAACACTTTGACTACAAAGTGTCTGCAGTTGACTTTATAAAATTGGTATCCATTATGAAAAGGAATATCATAGGAATATATATATATCCGACTCAAATTTATTTGATGAAATAGTTGTTTTTCGCAATGCCTTAATACTTTAAAGCATATGTTCAGCATTTTATCAAAAAAATCCTATGCGAATCAAGTATGCAAAAAAAAAAATTCAATGGAGGAAAGGGTTAATTGAAAAAAACTCACTAAATTAAGAATAATGCACACTCATTAGCAATAGAATAACTGGGAGGTATGCAAGACCAAAAATACCATCTAATGAGAGATTTTGTAAATTTTGCACAGGAAAAATTGAAAATGAGATTCATTTCTTGATTAAATGTCTGCAATATAACAAAATTAGATCTAAATATAAAATTAATGATATAAATTTAAATAATTTGGATGAAAATTTTACCAAAATGTTAAATCCTATGTCTGAAAAGGAATTAAAATCTATTTGTATGTACATATATGTATATTGAAGAAGCTCTTGATTTGAGAGACCACCATACCGTTTCATCAGATAATAATCCTTGACAGTAGTTTGTCCATATACATACATGTATATATATATAAATATCTTATATTGTGTGTTTTAAGTAAATATATGAAAATCTAGAATAATACTGAAATATAAGTCTATGGTATCAATATCAGTTTATAATGTATTTGTATACATAGAATTGGCTTGACTTGTTCCATGAATCTTTATTTCATTTGTGTGTTGTTTTAATATTATTAATTATCTGTATTTGGATCACGCCTCTATTGAGCTCTTTCCAATAAAATATTGAATTGAATTGAATAAACAGGAATCTCGGGAGGGGGCACTTCCTATACATATAAGGTGTCAGCTGGGAACAGTATATTTAATACATGTACACATGTTCCCAATGCATAGTCAGATCCTTGCCCCCCCCCCCCTTTCGTGGGAAAAAATTGGTTTATCAGAGGCGGATTTATCATTTAGGAGGGGGCCTTCCCCCCCCTCCCCTTTTTTTGGAAAAATTTGGTTGCTTATATAGGAAATCACTGAAGCGTGACTGGAGCGGCCCCCTCTTAGGTCAGTCAGTGGGCCCCCACTTATGAAAATTTTTGGATCCGCCACTGTTTATATATAGGGAATCATTGAAGCATGACCCTAGCTTAAATTTCACATTATTATACAGTTTTCCATCAGAAGCTTTATTTTGGCTAGCATACCAATTGCTAATATATTTAGTGTGAATTAATTTGCAAGATATGTTCAAAAATTTATATTGTCCGAAATGTTTTACTTCTTCATGTTCTTGTTTAATTTCAAAAACTTTTTCTACTAGCAAATGAGAACTGGCAGAAGAAGTTATGTTAGATTTGTGAAGCTCTTGGCTGCATTTATAAGCATCTTTCAATAGACTGAATTCAGTTGTAAGATTTTCAAATCTATACCCGTATTTTACAATTGACTTTACAATATCATAATGTAAGGGGAAAAGACTGAAGTGGGGACCCCCTCTTAGGCAGTCTATGGGCCCCCTCTTATGAAAATTTCTAGATCCGCCATTGTTTTCTAGTTTAAAAATATGTGAATAGGTGTTGAAAATATTAAGAAATATATTAAGTCAACAAATTAAAAAGAAAATGTGGTACACTGTATGATTGCCAATGAGACAACTCACTATTATGTTTCTAAATAGGCAGAATCAGGGGGCCCGGTCTGACAACACCTTTTGTTAGAAAAATTTAGTTGATTGTATAGGGAATGACTCGAGTAGGGACCCCCTCTTAGGCAGTAAAAGGTCCCCCTCTTATGAAAATTTCTAGATCCACCATTGATTTCTAGTTTAAAAATATGTGAATAGGTGTTGAAATATTCAGAATATTAAGTCAACAAATTAAAAGGAAAATATGGTATACTGTATGATTGCCAATGAGACAAATCTAGTCTCTAGACAATAGACACAATTACATTAGAAATTAACAACTTTAGGTCACTGTATGGCCTTCAACAATGATAAAACCAGAAACTACTATAAGTTACAATAAGGAGGCTCGAGGGTACATGCATTAAAATTTAAGACAAAAATAAACATTTATTTTTTCATTACAAAGGAGTAGATTCAGTAAGACCCCTTTTTGGCCCCATAATATAGCAGTTTTACAAAATTGTGAAAATGTAATCCTTAAGCTATTTATTGGAAAGTAGCATGCTTCTGCTAAATAAATATAGGATGTTTTTGACAATACAATGCATATATCAGGTACTAGCATCATTAAGTAATGCTAAATTACTGAAATCTTCAAAATTTTAGATTTTTTGGTAAATTTTAGACGGTTTCTGTCTTAAATGAAAGTGTAAATTTTCCCCTTACATTATGATATTGTTATTATTCGTGTTCATTTATAATATTGAAATGTTAATTATACCCCATGCAACGAGTTGCGGAGGGTATAATGTTTTTGACCCGTTCGTCCGTCCGTCAGTCCTGTTTCTTGTCATCACAACTCCTTTCAAACCATGCATCAGAATTTCATGAAACCTTTTCAGATAATAAGGACATACTATGTAGTTGTGCATATTGACGGGAAATTGCGTTTCAATTTTTTTTCTAGGTGTTACGCCCCTTTGAACTTATTTACTTTAATGTACTACTGCAACAGTTTGTCATCGCAACTCCTCTCAAACCACACAACAGAATTTCACGAAACCTTTTCAGATAATAAGGACATACTATGTAGTTCTGCATATCGACGGAAAATTGTGATTCAATTTTTTTTCTAGGAGTTACGCCCCTTTGAACTTATTTGCTTCAATGTACTTCTGCAACAGTTTGTCATCTCAACTCTTCTGAATCCACACAACAGAATTTCATGAAATTTTGTAGATAATAAGGACATACTATTTAGATGTGCATATTGGCAGGATATTAATTTTTCTTATACAATTTTTTTCTTACACTAATTTAATTTCTCCAATGACAATGTGGGGACGTTGGGTATGTGAGTGTGCTCACTAAGGTTCTTTAATTGTATTTAATGATAATACATAATATATATATACATGTAAAGGTTGAGGATGCAGCCACTTTCATTTTTTGACAAAAACCATCAGAAAAGTGACATTTTTTGGCAAATTCAATAGATTTTTCATACGAAAGCTTGAATCTGAGCGTTTTTAATGACTAAGTCAGTCAAAATCTTTCACATTAACTAGATTGAATCAATTGAAATAGACAGTTAAGAGTTTAAAAAGTGTCCAAAATCTTTCGTTAGATGAATTTGAAATTTGAGGCCAAAATTGGAACTTTTCCTACTCCTTTTATTTGTTACCTTATCATATGGTACAAAAATAATTTTAAAAAATCAATTTTTGATGGCCTCAGACGAATTGTAAAATGTAGATATCATTAAAATTGCTCAAAATTATCTCCCTTTGGTATAAAAATGCCATTTTTGGAACTCATCCGTGACCTTTATTTTTTATTATTATTTTCAATTAAGCTGTTCTTAAACTAAACTATTGTAAAATTTGAGCGATTTCTGTAATTAAGTTCTCTTATTTCGGTATTACCTCTATTTCTGCTATTACTAGTTCAACAGAAAAAAGGTACCTTTACAAAAATGTATGCTTCTTTCGAAGGCAGATTGTGAACGGTGACCCCATTTTTTTTTATTAAGTAATAAAGTATAAGATTTAAGTACGTTTATCATTTTTACAGAAACAATTTTTCCTTGTAGATGTTGCAGATACATTCATACAAATGATGTTGAAGAAACAAAGAGAAAAGGAACTTGGACTGTACCATTTTGTTTGCAGCTTCTAAGGTGAAGTATACTTATTTAAATGTTTTGTAAAAATAAGAAGATGTGGTATGATTGTAAATGAAACAACTCTCCATGAGAGACCAGTGAGACAAAAATTAACAACCAAAGGTAACTGTACATCTTTCAACAATGAGCTATACAACGTCAAGGACTTGAAATTACCAATGAACAACTTTGGGCCTGTTTTATTAACAAAACATTGAACGATAAACTGTTATGATATACAGCAACAAACTACTGAATTACAAGCTCCTGAATTGAGACAGACACATGGAGTTTGTAAAACATTAAAAATGGTTGCTGGCACGAAACTCTCCTTCTAACCTATGACAGTGGTGCAACATTTCAACTAGCAAACTATAAAAATCATTTGAAAAGGGCTTAATTCTAAGATCAATACAAAGTCAAAGCACAATAAAAAATCCTAAAACAAAAACACATGAAATACACATCTGAGATTTATAGCAGTTACTGAAAGCATGTTCTAATAATCAATATTTTATCCTTGTCCTTACACAATGGGCTGAATTTCTCTTAAGGGCATACCGTACAGTTTTGATCCTGTATTTACAAGTTCGTGAAAATTTGCATATAGGCTATTTTTTACCTGATTTAATCAAATATGTAATAAAAAATATACCTTCATGTGCTACTTTTTGAGAAAAATGAGGTCGAAATTTTGTATATTTGCTCAAAATTCAGATATGTGGCCGTATTTTCTTTTTTCGAAAAAAAGACATATTTTTATTGTTATAAAAGATAAACACAAATTGTTTTTTGTTAAAGTCATATGAAACGAGTGAGTGGTGAAAAATAATGTTTGTCCAATTCTTGAACCAATGGATGTATACATTCATAAACTTAGTCCTATGTGCACGATTTTATCATTATTTTCGCAAATGTATCATATAATCGCCAATTTTTTTCTCTCTCTGTTATGATTGAACAAATATGGCTGCTCATTAAATGCCATGATTAGAAGCCGAGTTTAACCGATTGTCACCTTATAGTAAACAAATCACAAAAAGCATGGGTATTGAGCACGTGTTTAACATGTATAATCAGATATTTGTTTATTTCAATGACAGATCCATGCGTATTGTGGTCACCGGATTTTTACGAGGAGGGTTACGCTCGGGTCACTATGCATACGGAAAATATGTCGGCAAATTGCTTGCTGGCAGCAAGCAATTAAAAATAAGTACTCTTCTTCTAAATGTGGACAAATTAAAGAATTTTCCTCAGAAAAAAGTATATATGTACATAAGTTGTTTAATGAAAACTAACCATTTTATAGTTATAAAAAACATATGCATATTTTTTTTTAATTTGAGGTTTCTTATGACTTTAATAATCGGTAATTTCTGTATTTTATAAGTATCCTATAAAATTATGCATTTTTTATTCCGAAATAACTCGTATTTATCAAATGTTCATGAATTGAGGAAAAATATGTCATTTTTGGCTTTATG